>NW_017805482.1:159481-230654 GCF_001891065.2 Hippocampus comes | reverse complement strand
TAAAACCAGCCCCCCTCCCTCCCCCCCCCCCACCCCCACCCACCCAGGCCGTCTTTTACCCCCCACCAGCTTGCAGTCAGGCGCCTCTCGCCACAGGCGCCGCTTGATCTGTTTTCCTCACTTAAAATTGAAGTTGTCTTGAATATTTATTTGCTTTTGCCTTTTGTTTTAGCACATTCTGGGATAAAAGCGTGCTTTGTTTTGGGTTGTCATTTGTTACCCTGCATCATGTTTCTCATTGCAGATCAGGTCTAAATAGCAAAAAAAGTAGATGAAGAATATGCCCGTATGTAGATTTTTGCCTCTTGTGCCTTTTCAAAGCTGCACTTCTTTCTTGCGCGACAAGCAGCAACCCTTGAAACTCAATCCTAGTCTGGGGATTTACATTAAACACACCGATACAGATGCTGCATGCAAACATCAGAACGGAATAAATCAATTTGGTCGCCGGAAATTCTTCACGTGATACAGCATGATCTCCAATCTCTCTGCAAATGAGCTGCGGTCCCCATGTAATGGTTTCTGCTCCTCGCGGGAGGCGGCTGTTGGAGAAAAGCTGCTGATTGAGGGAGAAATGTAATACAGGTGTAAAGCGCACTTGATAGGGGTCTTACACGGGGGGTTATGCATTTTAACAGTGATATACATACCGGTACATATTTGTCAATGAATATTGAATTTGCCGGGTCGACTCTTTCCGGGCCTGCAGAGATTTGCGGGTTACTGCCAGAGCGTTGTTAATTCTGCCAGCGAGGGTGGCTATTATGTTGAATTAATAGGAATTAAGGCTTTAAATTGGTTAAGTAAGCACTTCATTAATCTTGAGTGGATTGCTGTGTGAAGCGGCTTCATAGGTGGCCCCTGGATGTCCAGAATCAAGAGCTGCTACTTCCACAATAAGACGAGCTGTGTGGGGATAAAGTGCTGATGCCGGTCGCCCGACCCGGTATAAAATCAAATCCACGTCGGTACAAACGGCCGTTTGCCTCAGAAGGGGAAATGGCAGCCCGGGTTGATGCAACGTCCTCATCAGATGTGGACTAATTGCAATGTTGTTTTATTTTATTTTATTTTTTATCCTTGCCTGCTAATGTTGATGAGGGTGCGGGAGAAGCGGAGTTTCCCCTCAGGCTGAAGAATAGTGTGACTTCTCCAACCTTCTGTAGTTATTGTCCAACAAAGGGGGAATTCACTTACTGCAGTGCTTCAGAAAAAGTGGATAATTGTGGTCGCAATCGATAAACTAAGAGAGCGGAAAATGAACAAGTGTGCCGTGCGCAGGTATTTGGCGGAAATCTGCAAGAGCCCTCATTTAAGTTTCTGTTACAATGGCTGGCGGATGAGTCGGCGATGTCGGCTTTTGCGCGACTCGGTTTGTACGACGGGGCTCTCTGCAGGTTTACTGGGATGAGCCACATTGTCGGTGTGCGGCCTGTAGTGACATCGCTGGAGGGCGGAGAGGGATCGAACCTGAGAGGGGTGACAGTGATAAATAGCCCTTTTAATAACATCTGCCCCCACTTGGCCGTCTAGTCCAAGTCATCGTCCTCTGTGTATTTATGCCCATGTTTATTTATGCATCCGTAGCATGCAGAAAATCACTACCGCAGGGGTACGATCAGTCTTTATTTTTTTGTGGGGAGGGGGGGTACGCCGGTCCTTAGTAATATGTAAGATCATTTTAAACTCGACATGCGCAGTTCTTTCGGTTACAGTGGACAGGATTCCTAATTTTGATGATTTAGTTTGTTGCTCGAAAAGCATCCTTGACCAAGCGCTAATCTGCTCTCTGTGGCCTTCGGTGTGCATGAATTTTCCAAGAACTGGCCCCGCTGTCGTATGACTGAAGTCGGAGACCTTTTGTCTGCGGAAATCATAACCTCAGGCCTGCATCGTTGAATATGTAGCAGGGAGGCTGTAGATCAGAGATGTCACAGCCTCTACCCGCAGGGCCGGAGCCAGTCTGTTCTCACCCCAACCGCTTCCCTTCCCTTTAATTGGTTCAATTAGTTAAATATCCATATACATTATCGTCGATGCATTTTTCATGACTCCGCTTAACGCTCTGTTTCAACAGAACAACTTCCGGCTATGATTTGCCATTTGGATGAATGTCAAGGAGGCTAAATGATTGCGCTAATTGAGTAATTAAAAGCAGACGTTGGAGCGAGAGCCAACAGCATACACTCGAAACACTTTGCCCTCCAGAAATCCGACAGTGTTTTTGACACCCCCGTTATGTATGCTTATCCCAGAGGTGCCCCTATTATAACTACAGTTTCACCCTCGTGATTATTCAGTTGAAGTCTTTGCTATTGAACCACAAATGCTCCTTTTGATGCCATTTTGACCATGGGAAATGGTCCGGAAAAGAAAAAGCCCATCACGCTGCCTAATGGCCAGGAGTCGGAGGCAAAGCACGACTCCACCTATCATTCTTACCCCCCACTGTCCTCTGGTGGGACGCGAGCGATCTCCGCGAGACTCTTTGGAAGGGAGATGATGCTACGTTGAAAGTAATTAACGTTGGAATCGAGCCAGTAATGGGAATCGGCGTGCCATCAAATCGCCAAGGCGCGCGGTGTATTTCCATGGTTTTGACAGCCAAGGTGATTGGAGTATTGCTGGGAGGGTTTACAAAGCGCCCGATCAATAAATAACAATTTTCCTATTAAAGAAAAGCCACTTGGACATTGCCATTAGGTTGCGATTGCTCGTGGCTCTTTGGGTGCGGACCGGCGATGACGCGATAATTCGACGTCGGATGGTTTGTGTCATTAAGCCTTTCATGCACAAATAATAATAACCCGCATCAGGATTTTTTTTTTTCCTCAAGTGTTTTTATTCGTCTTCAGGCATAAAAAAAAATAAATAATAATGGCAGTGGACGACAACACTCATAAGGGTCCATTGTAGTGGTTGATGCACAACTGTGACATGAAGATTAAAACAATATATGAAAAGCTGTCCACTCTAATAACCGCTGTGCCCGAAAAGGTTACGTCTTTTCCTTTGCTACTTTTCTGCCTTTTTAACATCCGGTCATCGGAGGGCAGGGTTGGGGTGAAGTTGGGGATGCGCCGATGCCACTTTTTTCCAGACAGAGTGTTTACATTTGAGTAGTCGCCGATACCAAGTACCGATACTTACTCATGCCAAGTTGCACGTCAGAGGTTGTCAGGGTTCATTCAAGGTCGCAAATGTGCGGCAAACAGTCGCGGGATGTTCGCCTGTGCTTCTCTTGACAGGAGATGTCACTGCAACTGTTGGCGAACATCTGGTGAAATTTTTGCGAACATTTACGATCTTGAACGAAGCCTGGCATACTCTGATGTTAATGCGCTTGTTTTTTCGCCCTTCGTTGGCAGTTATGATCGTCCGCCCCTCACGCAAATGTGCGGCAAACAGTCGCGGGATGTTCGCCAGCGCTTCTCTTGACATGAGAAGTCACTGCAACTGTTGGCGAACATCTGGTGAAGGTTTTGCGAACATTTACGACCTTGAACGAACCCTGGCATACTCTGATGTAAATGCGCTTTTTTTTTACGCCCTTCGTTGGCAGTTGCGATCGTCCGCCCCTCGGCGCGATAGGAGCTTTCACAACTTTTTGTGCCTTTGCAGAATTGAGTGAGACCAGGTTTATTTTCGTTGTCATTAAACAGTAAACCAAATTAGCCCTTCAAACTCACATGTGAGAATCAGATATGTAAGGAGAAACGGGGCGGGGGGGTCGAGGACATTTGATGACAAATCTCATTGTAATACATCTCTGGACCACTAGCGTGGCTAATGAACTTAGTAATTACTCATCAGTGGTTGTGAGGGTTTTCGCCGGGGCGATGAGAGCAGTGGCTGCTGGGAGCCACAGGAATGAAACAACGGGCAACAACCAACACAGTGTCTGCACAACAATCAATCATGCCTGTCAGGCCCTCGCAATCGCAATCATTTGTTGTTGTTTCTCCCCAAATGGCTACACCTTGTAAAATGGACCTAACGCCGCATTCCCACAGCCAGCGTTGCTTGTGTTCATCCGACGATATCCACCTGCCCGTCAGTCCGTCCTTTTGTAGAAAGCCGTTGGCAAACACTCGTAGAGAATTTGGATCCCGTAACGATCCGTTCTTCAGCGATCTGTCGAGCCATCCCAAAAGTGTAAACACCGCGCGGCCCGTCGTGTCTTTCTGAGCATCCGTTAAACGGCGCTGATATTTAAATACGATTCAGAGCGGCTTTGGTGAGTAACGCTGGACTATTCACAGGATGCTCCTTTCTGCCGAGCTCTAAATCGTGTTTCTTAATTCCCAGAGCCACATCTCAATCATTCTCCTTGCTAATTTGAGAGTCACCCTCATTTCATTTTAAACGATTCATTTTTGGCAAATTTGTAAATGGCCCCGATGTGTGTGTGTGCTACAATTTAGTCAATTACTCTTTCAGCCGGCGGGACTCCCGGGACCCGGAACGTACACCGCCTGGAGGTACCATCTCAATAATTGTTTCAGAAAAGTTGGAAATGAATTGCCAACGCTCTGTTCCACTTATTGAAATGTCAATTGGAGCCAAGCCACCTTTTTTTTTTTCCTCCCTTCCTCCTCTCTTCAAAGAGGTGGTAAGAATGCCACCCACCTTTCTGCTCTCTAACTGTTGCTAACACAGTAGAAGTCATTTTAATATCCTCTGAATTCATATCCGAAACTCCATCTGCCCAATGAATATCCCCGCCGGAATAACGCAACAGGGTGTGAGCACATTTCTGTTATCACTCCCCGTTAAGAGACTTGACGCTTCCTTTCTGCGAAATACTCTGTGGCTTGCCTATATAAAGTACGTGTACTTAACTACTCATTAGCCGTTTAAAATTAAGACATATTATTCATCCAAATGAAGTTTTAATGGGTGCTAATTAAAAGGAGAGTCCGTCTTTATGGAATCAAACGGTGTGACCCGTAGACCTCAATTAATGAAGTTATTATTAGGCAGTTTGGCAGATCTGGCTCTTGCTCAAGTGAAATGTAAAATATGTTTCTCCTTGTTTCTTTTTTTTTTTGTCACAAGGTACCCCACCCAAGCCCTGAGCCAATTAATCCGTACTGATGAGCCTCCTGGCTAATTAATCGAAGTGAAGGGAAGCGTGTTGCTCTCAGGTAAGCAGGTCTCTTTTATTTAGAACTATTACGCATCACTTGTCACTTCTACCCTGTAAATAGAATGCACGATGAGAATTAAAAAAAATATATATGTAAGCTTCTTCTTTCATTCATATTTTAAAATTCAAAGTAATCAAGATGATGGCTGCTGAATGAAATGACAATAAGTTGTCATATCGACAGGACGTATAGTGATGGTAATAAACGGAAAACCGCCAAAAAACAGTTTCTGCTATTTACTTTCAGTGATTTATTCTCTTGATTCAATCATTATTTGCTTCATAAGAAATAAACTGTTTGAATCCTCTGTGCTCGGATATTTTATTCTTCAACTAATTTAACTTGACCAAGTATTTTATTGTACTTTAAAAGGGGAGAATGAAGATGTTTTTTCCTTGCCCCTCCTTTTTAATTTTTTTTTTTTTTTTTATCTCATCAGCAATAGAAAATAAAAATACTTTCACCGGACACTTCATAAGGCACACCTGCACGATTGAATAAGATCCAAGTCACTCTTTCAGGCATGCATTTCAAGCACGTGAAGCACCACTGCCACCTACTGGTCGCTTTTTTACATGATTTACAATTCAAACGGCTTATTCTCATTCACAGATTGCATCAGACCCCCCCCCTCTCTATGACGCAAAAAAAAAAAAAAGACTTAGAAGTACAAGTATATCCTTGGTAGGCGGGGCCTAATTTTAAAAAGACGTACAAGTACGTTTTGTGGAATGAAAGAGTTAATAGTTTTGGAAATTGTGCCACAAGAATCACTGTTATTTCAGCAAAAGAACTGTAATAGGTGCAAATAATTCTACAAGCTAAACAATTGTTCATGAATTTGCACAAATGTTTTTAACAGCAGTCATACTACCACAACACTTTAACCCTTACAGGAACAGCGGTCACGAGAGTGGACAGCTTATCATGTTATCATTATTGGTGCATGAAAGGGTAAAAAAATAAAAAAGGATGTGTGCAATTTTGCCCATCGCATACAGTTGCTGCTTGCTTCAATGGATGGCAAATAAGTGATTCATTTTGTTTCAAAACAACCAATCACAATATCAATCCGAAACAAATACAGTGAATAGTTTGTGTTTCGACCGTGGAGAATAAACATGCATCCGGTGTGAGTGCGTGACTTCAGCGGCGCCGTCGCGCATATAAGTCTGCTCCGATTACTGGATGGGTGATTCTGTAGTTCTGTGTGTAAGACCTTCAGCTCTATTCTATAATTAACTTTTGCCTGCGCCCATCAGCTCCCATTCCAGACTTGATGTATCCGCGGCGAGTGTTCCGGGCAAGCAGCTTGCCATTCAGTATGTATTAAGCTGTCAGAGTGGGCCCCTCTCCCAAGCTGCCTGTCTTCACTGAACAAGCCAGCCTATTAACTCCTATTGACTGTGACACACATGTCCCTCCAAAATGAGCGGTTCCGTATTGATTTTTTTTTTTTTTTTTCCCGAGCGCTGCTCACTTCCCCCTTTCATAGCGCCGAGGGTGAGATCTTTATCCTGACTGATTGTGTATGTTGGTCGTATCAGAGTAGCGCCGCTGTGCAATTGCCATTTCGGGCCCGCGTGTGCCCTCCCCTCCTTGTACGCAGTCAAGTCTCAACGAGACAATTAAAAGGCCGGACTCCCCCACCCCTGTCCCCTTGTAACACCGCGGCCAAATGGAACGGCAGACCTTCAACGCGGCCTGAAGTCTCCCGCTAGTTGAATGCGGCATCCGACATAAGACGTGACATCCCACTCAACTGACACTGCCGGCTCACGATCAATGGCGCTGAATAGAAGGGGTTCCGTAACCCCTCCGTGAGGCGCTTCTCCCGCGGCGCCGACCGAAATGAACTCTGACAGCATGTATCGATGTCATATCAAGCCCCTGCCATTGAGAGAAAAATGATTATCCGCCGGTGGAATCTGTTATTGACACGCTGCGGAATAGCTTCCCTTGCCCATGGGGGATTGATTGACGCGGTTTATGGGGTATAAATATTTATCTAATATGTGTCTAAAATAGATTCGTCTTGTTTAGTCGTGCGGCTGGCGGGTCTACGTCGCGGCCCGTAGAGGACCATCAGCGTCTTGGGCTCTCAACCGTAACCCCCCCCGACACCCCCTTCCCTTGCCTTGTACGCTTTTTAAAGGCAGCGTGAAATTGCTTGGTCCGCTTGAGATTCTGTCTTGAAGCTAATAGTCAAACATGTTGTAATTACATTTTATTGCCTCTTAGTCTACAAAGTCGAGATGGCTTCGCTGCGGTCATCGTACCGTAAATGGGCGTCGACTTGACCATCAAAGGGAGGGCCGCTACGGCCGTTAGCACGAGTCGAGCTGAGGAGCACGCCGTGGCGTTAATCCAATATATTATGAGCACAAAAGATACAGCGCAGCTGTAAAGAGGAAAGTACACCGTTTTTTGTTTTTTTTTGCAGACATTCAAGTTCAGACACCAGCAGAATTGTGATCCCACACTTCTTTGATTACAGCCATGCTGCTCCCAATATTGTTATGTGTAATTATGTCCGTTGAGTTTTTTTTTTTTGAAGATAATTCTTTATCACGGTGAGGAATAGTGAATGAACTCAAGAACGACCACGGAAACAACGTAGTAAACCGGATGTACGTGGATGAAGCCATTGAGCATGACGAGCCAGATACATAGCGGAATTTGCGAAGCTGTTTTTTGGAGCAGGAGGATGTCAAGGATGATATCAATCGTGACTGAAATTCCTCCCAGCTGCAAATAAACACAAGATTTACCAGTACCATCAAGACATACGTTGCCTTTGAAGTTCTTGTGAGACGGCTTTCATCAAACTCAAATGAAACATTCCAACCCACCGAATCCATTTTCTTCGTGTCCGTCACATTCTTCTGCCGAATATGTCACTGTTATTGTTGAGCAAATGTTGTATTGATCCCCCACCTCGCTTCCAGCAGCTGAACTTGTGGTGACCCGCATAGCTGCTCGGGTGATTCCTTGGCACTTTTGGTCATAAAACTTGACCTTTGCTTTTTTTTTTCTCACTGAGTTGACATTCATACTTATATCCTCGTGAAATGATGCTCAGGAAAATGTTTCCAATGCATATTCAACTCATAGCAGCAGCAGAAGCAGCAAATACGTCAGCAGACTTTTCCCGATCAGGAGCCAAACGTGACATGCGTCATTGTTGTATGATATTGATTTTTGCTCAAGCACGCCGCGGCACCGATGACTTTTTTTTCCCGTGATGCACGGCTGCCGCGCTGCGAATGTGACAGGCTGTCGCCGGTCAAGTACCGCCGTCTCCCATCCTCCGCTGTGTCTCTATTACAGTCCGACGGCTCTTTGACGGACTTATTGACCAGCTCTCATGCTCGTTACTCAACAGAGGAGTTGTTTGCTGTGATTGATACCATGGCGGCCCAAACGCCTCTTTCAGCCCCCCCACACCCCTCCAACCCACCCACCCCCTTTCGCCTTTGCAAATCCTATCTGTGGCTGTAAAGCCATGAGTGGGTTTCATTAATGGCCTCTGCTGTTTATGACACCATAATTAGAGTTGAGGAAAGGCACCTAACTACCGCAGTTCCACCATACTGAGAAAGTCAATAATGCAAGCCCAACAACTTCTCACGCAATTGAGCACCCCTAGAAAATCTATAGTGCTCTGCTGCTCTCGGCCTTTATGGCGCTCGTTGCAGAAGAGCTTTCCTGATTTGTTCGTATTTTGCCCTCCACTTTTAAGTAATCCAGGAGAATTGATTACTAACACCGACAGTATTATTTAGCTTCGAGTCAGACGCGTGGGGCTGCCGCCTGGGTGTGCGAGATTGTGTTCGGTAGAAGGGAGGCCGAGCGTTTGTGTGCCCTATAATTTGTTTTATGCTATGCCTCATGTTCATGCTCACGTGTTTCTTAAAGAAAGAGAACAAAAATGTAGTCGGGTCAACCACTACACGCTGTTTATTTGTGTGCACCAGGTCAGTGGGGATATTATTTTCGATTGCTTTCCCAGAAAATAATTCTGCCAGGTGCTCTCCTGAGCATGACTTCACGTATCGGTCAAGAAGGATCACGTGTAGAAGAGAAGGGGAGCGAGCGGTTTGAATACACCTAAATACAATTTGCTTTTTACTCGACCATCTGTCTTTTTAATTAAAACTACACTGTCATTCGGGGGGGGAAAAAAACAAAAAAACAGGGAGTCCTCTGCAGCCTGCACTTTGATGAAAAAAAAAAAAACAACGACACGAAGCGGCCCACATTCGATACACCTGCACAAGAACTTTTATTGAAATATTGTCTTTCCAAAGATTAACAGAGAAAATGAATTCTCCGTTTTAGATCTATTTATGATTGTGCTTGCAGTGCGATATCACTTTACTGCCTTATAAGCTGAAATTCTAATATCGTTGCCTGTTTATCGCACAATTAGGTTCACAAACCTGTCTCAGCGTGATGCAGTTTAATTCTCCACCGCTGCACTTCAACAGCAAAACCGACATTCGTGTAATCACAACTGATGACAGATATTTTATTTCTTGCGGTAAAAAAAAACACAACCACGGACCTGGTTACTTAACCCTTTCGTCCACCCTGTAACCCGATAACACGATAAGCTGTCCACTGTAGTAAACCGCTGTCCCTGAAAGGGGTTAACATGTATTTTTTGCTTAACAAAAAAAAAACATCTTGAAGTTAGTTATTCGCATTCTAGAATTCCTCAGTGTGTTGAGCAAGAGCCGAACAAGCGCAGGTAGCAAGGCAGACATGGTCAGACGATCCATCATAAATAAATTAGGCCTCACGTCAGAATTGCTAGAGGACGATGCCGGGACAGGACGTTCCCCTCGGAGACCCCGCACACCCTCTGGCTGCCCTTCCAGGGAGATTAAGTGTTAGACGCTTGGACACCAACCTGCGCCTCAGTAAAGGTAAACCGAACTTGGCTCATATCAGTTCACCATTTGACTGGAAACCCAACCTCTGTGACTGAATGAACCAAGTGTCATCATTAAATCATGACCGTTTCCCTTTTACCGCACCCGCAACTCAAACCGCAGCAGGAGAGCGGTGACAGGGCCTCGACTCTGCCAGCCTGTGACGGACGACGGCAAGTCCCGGGAGCTCAAAACATTTCTGGACTTCACGCTCGCCGCGTCGCCTGATTCGATCTTATATTTACCTCATCCTCTCACAGTTACTCCATCACCAGCCCCGCTTACATTTTCAAACTAGTCACATTTGAGAAAGGATGCTTGGAATCGAGTTCGGCTCCACTCAAGCGCTGATACGAGCCTTAATAATGTTATTGAATCCCCAACCTCTCGACAGTGAGTCCCGTTTCTTGATTCCTGAACTCACGTGCGTTTTGTGAGCAGCCTTGAAAAGGCTCATGTTGTGTGGCTTCTCGCAATGCATGGGTAATGACGGCGGGGCCCATCGGAGCTTATCCTGTTCAACAGCAGATATTAGGGAGGGTAGTTACAGAGGCCAGACTTTAATTTGACCTCTGCCTGCCCTCTTCCCGTGTGAGGTGGCTCAGTGAAGCAAGCTCGGTGGTTTGGGCAGTTGGTGATGAATGACTGTATTTGTTGGGCAGATTGTTACAGTTCCACACTAATTGAGGGGGTCGAGACAAAGCGCAAACGTGGTAATTGAGTCACTTGACTGTGGCTGTACAGCTTCATTCGTTTGACCCCAGACCGCTTGCCTTCCCCAATCCCCACAACAGAACAAAGTCCTCCTTTTGTCGAGCCGTTCTCAGCACAAATGATCTTGAAGTATGGTCGTGTTTCACTGTTGCGGTTGGAATGACACAATTCTTTCTGATTTCCACAAGTTGACATTCAATACAGTGGTACCTCAACTTACGAACGTCTCTTCATATGAAATTTTCAAGTTACGAAACGCCTCAACAGGAAAATATTACCACTTGTTACAAAAGAAATTTCAAGATACAAAAGGTAAAAATACAGTACGGGCTGCTACTCGCAGCTCCGAGTTTTCTTGAACGCAACATAATTATAGATGCTCTTCCGTTGGCTATTACCGACTATCTTCCTGGCATCCCATTGGCTAAGCGGGACCTCTACCGTACGTGTCTCTGTATGTTGATAGATATGTGTTTATGCAGCGTCCTCGTCATTCGCTCCTTGGGCCACGAGGTGTTCCGATAGTTATACGTAAATGTGAATCACCCAGAAAAAGTGATCACTCACCATGCTGATGTTTGCCTTGGACATTTTTGAAGGATTGTTAAACCGACAAAATCAAATGTCCTTGGATCGGTTTGTGACAAAACACAAGGCAAAAACTACTTCTGAGAGGAAACATGAACTAAAGAGGGCAAAAAATGATGAGAACGCAGTTAAAAGTGAAATGACCATCATTTTTATTCTTTACTCTTTTCTTGTTTTTTTTACATTATGCACAAATCTCATTTATTGTGCAATAATCTAATTGTAACATATAGTTATAAATTTTGATGCATTTTTATGCTTCATCAAACATTTATGTCTGAATTTTGGCGTGCTTGGAACGGATTAGGGCATTTGCATGGAAAACACGTCTCTACTTACAAAATTTTCGAGTTAAATTTTTTTCCAGAATCAATTAATTTCATTATTAGAGGTACCACTGTACCTTAAAAATAACGAGTCAAACTACACTTCTGAACAAAATAAGACACTGTTACGAGGACAAGTAATTCTAGCTAGCGAGATCAATCTTGACACCTATGCTAACCGAGAAGGTATGCTTCAGTCCTGTTCCTTTCATACAGTCAGCCCCAATTTTGCTTTTGTGTCCCACATGCGATGTGTGGGCTCAAATTTGCCATGGTGGGGAGATCAAACCTAAATAGTCTCACATCATATCTGCTGTCAAGGAGAAAACGTTTATCCAATCGACAAGAGACATTACAAGCACTATGGCAATAATGAGAGATCCAATTTAACCCTTTCATGCAAAATAGTAATAACCGACATGAGGATTTTTGTCTCTCAAGTGTTTTTATTCGTCTTGAGGCATAAAAAATAATGGCAGTGGATCGCAACACACATAAGGGTCCATTGTAGTGACATTAAGATTAATGAATATCAGAAAAAACAACGGTCCACTCTCATAACCGCTGTCCCCGAAAGAGTTAATAACAACTTGCATCCGAAAAGACCCTTCTAAGAAGTGTCTCCCCAGTTCTTCATAAGTGAGCTCATACATGATACCGATTACACACAAACAGGCAGTTATCATATCGTGAAATTGTGCCTGTTGGCAAACTGCGCTCGATCTCTTGAGTTGGCACAAAAACGGAATCACCATTCTTGTTTTTGAACGCAAATGATCCCACCGCCGCAATCCAGATGACTGAACTTGATTCTTTATGTCACTTGTCATCATATAAACGTACTGAAAGGAATTACTTGGCAGAAACCGGGTTTTAAGTATCAGCGTTGTCGCTGACGCGCGGGCCTGACGGTGTTCCTTGCTAAATTATTCACCGGTTGAAGTTAGTCACTTTCCTCTCCGCTTTTGGGATGACTAATTTAGACCAAGGGATATTAAATGATGTTCTTCCAATCCCTTTCCCCTCCATTAGTTTTTTTTTTTTAGGAGGCTACAGCCTCACGACGATGTTATTGGTACCGCGATAGAGTGCGTTTCGTGCATGTCACTAAAGTAGGAACTTCTGCGAGGTACTTTGTTGTCAGAAAACACTTTAATGGTGGCCTTTATTTGCTTTGCCCCCGCAACCCGCGCTCATCCGACATTTCTGGCATAACACCATCCATTTACACCGAATGGCCTTTGCATGTGGCCAGCTGTGAACAACTGAGCGAGTGCGTACGAAACGCGTGTAAAAGCTTACAAGGACAAATGCAGCGTGCGTTTCATGAGTGCGGGCCAAAAGGGAACGCGGGTAGTTAAAACTGAGAGTTGGTGAGACTATTTTGTCCCTCGTTGTCTGACTCTTCGGCTGCACCTTTCATCCGCGATCTGCCGCTAAAACTACTCTGATGGTCTCACAGGCTGCAACCCTGCGAGAATGGGATTGATGGAACACATTAAACTCTGAGCTTCATCCCGCTTTAAACGCTTTTACGCTCGCTATCTTTTTTTTTTCCATGGCATCAACATGGAAAAACAAGACGCCGGGATACGGTATCAACGAGATTGTCCGCTGGACTTGCGCATTTATACATGAGTGGAAAACAGATCAGATCTTTTGCTTTACCGCGGCGCACGCCTGTTTGAGTCTAATCTCCCTTTGCCGACATTGTTTTAATGCGCAGAAATGTTGTAATTACCATTTGCGCAAATAAGACAGCGGCTTCATTGATATGCCGGAACTGATAAGGCGGGCGCTTGGCAGCCAGACAATTGCCGAGGCCGCTGGGAGTTCGCCGGCACCAGGACGGCCCCGCGTCGGCCGCCGGTGCCGAGGAGCAACAAAAGCGGCCCGTCATTCACCGCACACTAAAACGTTTGTAATTAATTTTCTCCGCTCTCCTCTGAGTCCTCGCGTGGCAATGTTGACCCTTTCGATTTACTCATGAATTCAACTCTGTACTCAGTCCTGACTGTCAAAGAGTCAAGGGGGGCGCGTTCCCCGGATGGGAGCTCCACTACTTCGCCAGTGTACAAGACTGGGGAGACATGAATAGAAATGTGGGTGTGCGTTGAGAGATCCTCTTTTCATGAAGATGTCATCGGTTTCCATTTGTGGAATGCATTATATATATTTGTGTTCATGAAAGTAGCAAAAAACAATTGTTCCTTTGAATATTCTCTTATGATCTGGTACTTTTCAGGATTTGATCAGCGGGCAAGCAAAATTAACGGAATAGGAACTACAATGATACTCAGTCGTGTGCTAACCTACTCCAAGGTCAACAAATCTTTTGCTTAAAAAAAAAAAATAATAATAATAATTAAAATGGCAGCGCCGCCTAGTTGTCTTCCACTCCAGTCCTTTAGGCGGCAGTAGTTTGCGTTAAAAAGTGAGCGCTGTAAGTCATCGCCTTCATTTGACCGCGATGCAAGTGTGTTGTAATAACTTTGTCTCCGTAATTTTTTTTTTTTCTGCAGGTTTATCAGCATCTGCCCAAATTTTAAACATTTCAGTTACTACAGTAGACAGCTTACCATGTTATCGGGTTACAGGGTGCATGAAAGCGTTAATGGGTTGTTTATTCACACAGTGCTACCCCTCTACAAGTGTATTTTGTTTTTGCATAATCCAATTTTATTTATGTATTTATTTATTTATTTTTATGTAATGCTGCCGGGAGTGGCACATTCATCTGACTGTTGCAAGCGGCATCGGTTCAGTTCCGACTTTGCGACAACCATTGTGTTAATGCTTGTCCATCTCGAAATGGGCCCTGCTACAGTCCAGAGCGGCAACCGCTTTTTGCCAAAATTTAGCTGGGATAGACTCCAGCTCCCTGCGAACGTGAACAGAACAAGCGGTCAAGAAATTGTACGGAATTTTAAAAATTAAATGATTCAATCCCAAAAAAAAAAGATCAAAACATTACCCCTTGCAGCTTGGTGTCCAAAGTTACTCGACAGCCCACGGAGAAGAGTTAAGTGGCGCTCTCACTCGCGGCGCATGCATACAAATCTGAGGGACCTGTGGATTAGCCGGATCAGGGCTGATCAATTTGCTGCCGGCGCAAAGCCAGTCCGATTCGGATTAATCCGCCGAAGTGGTCATACCCCACATGCTTTGTAAATCTCTGGCTCCTTATGTTTCCCCTTCGCACCCGACGAGGCTTAGAAGGGCTTTCGCAGATGAAAGGAAGATGACTTGTTATATTTCAGGAGCCATGTGCCAACACTGTTCAAGGGGGGGGGGGGCGTCCTAAATAAATAGTCCAGACTCTTCCTTCAATCTTATTGTCCCCCCCACCTTTTGTCTCCACGGGGGGTGTTAAATCTCGCCTGATTTACTAATGGCTGCGCTGTTGATTGAAATTTCCATCAAAGTCTTCATGCAGGTTGCAGTTTTTAGTCTCAGCTTCCCAGCGTGTGAGATTTAGGCCCACTCGAGGAGGTCTCTTAAATCACATTGATCAGAATTGAGGGTGCGTTTTGATTTAATCCCCATTACTTTGATTACTCGTCTTCCGTGGAATTTATCTGGAGACCCAAGTTTGTTTTGAATTTCAGTCTGACGTTTCATTGTAATGCAGTGAAAGAGTCATGGGGGTGCAGAATTGCGGCCGGGAGTGGGGTGCGGGTTGGTGGCGGGGTGGTTTCGCTTATCTTCGATTACGTTTACATGAGCGGCCTTTGGAATCCGGCTCTGCTGGTTGGGTGCGCAGTTTTTGCATTCTTCAGATGCAGTCGATCAAATGCTGGACCTTTTTTTTTTTTTTTTTTGCTCACAATTAATAGAGGTCCTCAGGAGGCCGGGAGCCTTCGGGCTTGTGGAAAGACTGGATGAATCCTCAGGCTGCTGGGAAGATGTGGCTTCCTCCCCGTCACTCACTTTTGTCGCTATTCCCTAATGTTATGCTTGTGTGTGAGTGTGTGTGTGTGCGTGTGTGTATTTGAGCCCACTGCCCCAAGCATGTCTCGTTTGAGAGTGCTGTCACTCCCTTCTTCCTGCCATGCATTAACACCCGCCATTATCATGCTAATCTGCATTGTATGATTACATGAAGTAATTTATGCACACTTCTATCTAGCCGTGGCTACGCAGGGACGCTTGCCCCTATTGTTGATTTTTTTTTTTTCTTGTGTGGTGGTGGTGGGGGGGGGATCATTATATTCCACATTCATCAAATTCCTTTTATTTCCTTTTAAAGATGCTTCATCTGCACTTTTAAAAACTTGGCACCTCACTTTATGAACAAAATGCTCTCTCCCGATGATTTGGAGACCTCTTGCCTACTGAGAAAGTAATCGCCCCCGAAATCTCTCAGTGAGCATGCTGCTTTGGTGTTGGCGAGGAGACCATGATTTGAGACGCCTTCCGTATCGGAAATGGAAAGAATGTTTTGTTTTGAAAGCAGAGGGCAGGGGATGAGCTCTCGTCCTCATTTATTCACAGCTAGTGGAGTAATTAGGAATGCAGAGGGCTGTTAAATTAAAACTGAATTGCACTTATTAACATTTTAACTACCAACCCCACCCTCTTTAGACACTAAACAAGGACAGTTTCAGCTCTAATATGCCTGAAGAATCCCGCTGAGGCGACTCTTTATGTATCCCTAAAACAAAGACGTTCTTTAAAGTAAGATCTCCCTTTTGTTTAAACAACCGAGCATTTAACATTCAACGTAATGTGCCAAGGCGTCCTCCACGCTGTCAGGAGACACACCGGCGGAGCTCCTCAAACTCTTTTGCTTAATGGAACACTATTTGTGGTCAGATTGGATAGCTAATGGTGGTCCCTTTGAGGGTAACTCTGCAAATTAAATAGCATGGATTCACATCTGTCAGACAAAACCAGGAGGCTCTTTGTAATCAATGACCCAAACCAAGAGAGGCTCCGTGGGAGGGACGGGATGGGGATTGGGGGGCGGGAGTGGGGAAGGGGGGCGGGTTCGGGGGGGGGGGGGCCACGCCGCAGCTATGATGACAGCAAGCGTAAGAGGCCACTGGGGACGAAGGCAACTCACCTGCACTAACAGCCACTGTGCCGGGGCCGGCGCAGGCGGCTGCAACCGGAGAGGCGCCAACGCCAGCGGGGTTAATGTACATTTATAGAACAGGTCAAACGACTTAAGCAAGGCGCTGATTTATAATGCAGGAGCGCAAAGTGACTAAACTGTAAAGGGAATTCTTGTTTTGTTTTGTTTTTTTCTGTGCAAACATTGCCGTCGGTGTTGTGGTAAAACGTTGAACCCCATTAATTTTTATCACTCCCCCTCTCTCGTTTCTCCCCGTCTTTAAATTTTGTTTGGAGGAGAGACTAGCGAGACCTCCCGCTGCTGCGGAGAATTTCCTCTCGTTGTTAATTTTCCCTGCTCCATATGGCGCCGCAGACACTTCACCTGCAGGCTGTAGCAGGCTGGAGCGGGGCCGCTCGGCAGCCAGCAGACATCCTCGGGCTCAGCCTGTCATTTACAGTACGCAGGTCCGCGCAGCTGTCGGAAGTCGCGGGGACGTCGCTTCCCGTCACCTCTACGCTCCCGTGTTATTTCGGAAATACGGCGCAATGTGAAAATCCGGGCTAGTTAAGATAAAAGCGTTGCAATAAAAGATAGAGGGACTTTGGGAAAGTAACGTTGGAAACCATCCGGGGAGTTTGCGAACCATGTGTTCATGTGCGTGTGCAGCTTTGCCTGTGGCACAGCAGCGCAAGAGGCCCCTTTTCATTGTGGCTTGTCATTGATTAGAGAAGGGTCTTTAATTCCGTCTTACCCCATGTTGTGATTCATTTGCATGGCGTGTCAGGAAGTAATGGAGGTTTCGCGCGGCGCTTTGCTCCCAAACTCTTCAAGATGCTTCCTAATGTACGCGCAGCCGCTAGCAAGACCGCTTTCTGATTCATCGTGTCCCTTACAGTAGTGGTTCCCAACCTTTTTTGATCCCGCGGACCGGTTTAATGTCAGACAATATTTTCAGGGACCGGCCGTTAAGGTGTGATGAATAAATACAACAAAATAATATGATATGACCCGCATGAAAACTGTGGTATTTTCATAACATAATAATAAACACGAACCATGACATGAGGAATGTCCTATCTGGCCGCAACACTCTCTGGTCGCTATGGTAATGTTTAAACGTGCCTTCAAAATAAGATACACCACAAATACAAAGCGCATGAAAAATACGACTCACCATCGCCTTATATTATGCAGAGTGGGCTTGGTGCGTAATACTCTCCCGCTGAGATGAATCCGTATTTTAAGTAGGACATGATACTGTCTATTAAATGTAGCCTGCTTTTTCTTGAAAGTCGTAGGCTCCTCTTCTGTCTCCTGGTCAGCTTTTCCCCTTCCCAAAGATGTTTGTTTTTTTTTACTCATTTTGCTAGCTCCTGGGTTTTATTTTAGCGGTAACCTATCACATGGCCGAGAAGCGCGCCTCGCCCTGCGTCAAGAGTGACATACTGTAGACCACGGGTGTCAAAGTCAAGGCCCGGGGGCCAAATCTGGCCCACCACATCATTTTATGTGGCCCGCGAAAGCAAATCAAGCATGTCAAGTTGCATGATGCTTGCTAAAGTCTGAATCAACATTTCAAATTGTCATATGTAATTCACAATAACAGTCATTATTGTTGACTTCTGATTTTAAAACCAGTTATTCATTCATGTGTTGTGCGCTGTGTATGTGTGAGGGGATTTATATGGTTTCACAAAATTCGTAACGGCCCTCCAAGAGAAACCGTAACTACGATGTGGCCCGCGACAAAAATGAGTTTGACACGCCTGCTGTAGACGGATGGAACAGAGAATCCGGCAAATTTTTCAAACTAAAATGTATTTCAGATTCTGAAATCAATAAAACGGAAGTAATTTAAGTTATTTATTCTTTCTGTGAGGCCCGGCACCAAAAGACCCACGGACCGGCACCGGTCCACGGCCCCGGGGGTTGGGGACCACTCCCTTACAGTATGTTTGTTCATTTCCTCCTCAAAATTCCTGCTGCCTTCTTGTACAGTGACACTTCACCAAAGCGAGATGCTATGGACATGAATCCATATTTGGACATATACACGATATGATGTAATACTCGCAATCCTTTTTAATAGACAGTGTTCAGAAGCTGTTCCGGTGTGCTGTGGAAGTTTGATTGGGACGAGCAATGTTTGTGTTATTTCGTCATCTCACAACCCTCGTGAGGATGAAGCGATTCGTATAACGGACAGAATGCGTGAATCGTCTTACATTTGTATGAATTGCTTTTCAAATGTGACTCCGTCTGTCCAGTGGAATCTCCCCATCCATCCATCCATCCATCCATCCGTCATTATCTGAACCGCTCATGGCGACGGGGGTCGCGGGCATGCTGGCGCTTATCTCAGCCGTCTTTGGGCAATCGGCGGGCGACACCCTGAACTGGTTGCCGGCCATATTTCCTCAAATAATGTCTGAAGTCATGTAAAAATATTTTTTTAACTACAGAGAGTAAGGTTTTTCCATGAGAGAAGACCTACTGTGTCTGTACAACATTTTTCAATGTGTCAAAGATCACAACTGCGTGAGCGATCGCGGCAACAATCTCACGCCTGTAATCATTTCCAACCTTCAAGACTCTAAAGAGCTCTGTGCCCCTCATCATCCAATCGTGAATCTTAAAAGATTCCAGCTCGCAGAGGTCTCCTTTGCCATTATGTATGAGATGAGACGTGAGGTTAGGGGAAGATACTTGTGGGCCGACGTGGCCTTTTTGAGCAAAGTTGGGGAAATGTGCTGCTAAAATTTGTCAACCTCTTGGGGGGAGGCCGCGTTCAGGGTCGCAGCTAAATCTGTGCGCCACCGGTGTAAGGCCAAGCTATAGCGCGGACGAGCGCTGAGCTAACCTCGGTAGAGCTCAGGGGCAGGACATGCTGATTTCGGCGTGCCTGTCGGACGGTTTGCGGGATAACAATGAAGGTGAACAGAGAGGAGGCGATCTCGCTCGCTCTCTTGTTCTACTTTCTTCTTGGCCCCTGTGGAGACGGAGGTCATTTTTACCGCAAACGCTGAAAGGGTGTTCGGAATGCCAAGCAGATAATATCTTGCAATTCGCATATTATTGAAACGATAATCATTTAGGAGATAAAAAGATTTTAACCCTTTCTTTCGGGGACAGCGATTACTACAGTGGAAAGGTTATCAGGTTATCATTTTTTTGTTCATAAAAGGGTTCAAACCAGATGCGTGAATCTGCTGCGTTTAATAATTTCAACTCAATTGGCAAATTCTTACTTTCAAAGGCATCCCGGTTGGTCTTCTGGTTTACTTTAGTGCCTTTGTATATTTTACGAGTAACTACGGATCATTACAATGGACACATGTCAGGGTTCACCAAATTGCAATGTTGCATTGGAAAATGTGAATGAATGTAAATATAAATAAAATGTTGCTTATTGATATCTTTACATAAATACCATTAATTGCTAATTATCACATATCACACCTACAGCCCGACCAATGTTTGGTTTTTTTGGGGGGGGTTGGGGTTGTTGTTTTTTTTTTTAATCCTGATGCTCATTCCGATATTTACCAGAATAAAAGTCCGATAACCGATTAATCAGGCAGATTTTTGTATTTTTTAAATCAAACAAAATAAATTCTTTTTGCCCCTCTAAAACTTACAAAAATCAAGCTGTGAAGTACAGGCAGGCAAAACATTTGACTGTTTTACAATATTTTGTCCTTTAGTGTTTGTTACATTTTACAACGCAAATAAAAAGCGACAGAAAAAAAAAATGACCGATTTTTTTTTTCCGCTTATTTAGGAGGGGATGCTTGAACATCCTTATCTTTTTTTCTTTAACCCTTTCATGCACCCTGTAACCTGATAACATGAACAGCTGTCCACTGTAGTAACCGCTGTCCCTGCAAGTGTTAAATGTACCCAAAACTAGCGCAGGCTCATTCGGTCATCATATTTTTGGAAAGGATCTTCAAGATGACTTTTTTTTCGCAAAGATCTCTTGCACAAGCTCAACTAGCCCGTGTGAGCAAAGGGCTCCGTTTAGTGACTAATTACACCTCTGTCTATCCATATATCTATCCACTTTTGCATGCTGACAATGCCCGTGCATTTCCCTTTAGTGATGCACAAAGGCACCGCACCTCATGGAGCCACGCCCGGATTCATTTAATAGACATCCGTCCAAACATCAAGTCTATAAAATTTACAACCATCGAATTATTGAGAAGCGACCCACTACCAAAGTTTCTTTTCATATTCATCCCATATATCAATTTTCTATTATGCCAAAGTGTTGTATCAACATGCAATCATGTTAATAGATCTTACCTATTGTGAGTCATGGCTCATTCAATTGATAAATATGTAAATTAAAATGTTTTATTGTTGATCGCCAACATTAATCTCATTTGGATGTCTTAAACCAAATTAAATGGGAAAAAGTGCGCCACATAGGTATTTTGCAAAGTGCGGCGATTTCATTTCTGAATTAAAAAGGAAATGAGCAGGGGACGTAGCTTTTTTTTTTTTTATTACGAATGTTAATGAAAAATGTTATTGACTCGAACAAATGGAAAATACACCTGGAAATGTATATTAAACCTTTCCAATTTCTTTCTCTCTGTAGTTTGCAATTATAGTTGTTTCAGCAATAGCGGGGGGAATTAATTTTGCGTGCAGACTGATCATGTTAGCAGTGTCGAAAGAATAGGTTATTATGTTGCACAGCGAGTCTCCGGATATTTACAAGGAGGGGCAGTGCAAAGCGTTATTTAATTGAAAGAACGGATCAATAACGGCTCTTGCACTTTGTCAGGAGGAAGGCCTTGTGAAATGAGCAAGTCATTTACTGAGCACAATTTTGCGTGCGGTGCAGGTGTAAAACGATAAAGTCCAAGCTGGGCCTCTCTCAACTGCTTATGTGCAGACGAGGGTGTTATTTGAAAAGCTTTTATTTCTCTTCACCGTGGAACCTCGGTTTACAAATGATACAGGTGACAATTCGTTTTTCCCCACCAAAATTTTGGAGCAAAGTATAGCTCTGTTCATGATTTTTTGGGGCTAAAAACAATAACATCAGTTTGAACAATAAATATCTTGTCTTTGTAGTGTATTCAATTAAATATTGGTTGAACATCAATATAAGGGTGGAGTGCCCTCTCCGGATCGGGGAGGAGATCTTGCCCCAAGCGGAAGAGTTTAAGTATCTTGGGGTCTTGTTCACAAGTGAGGGCAGCCGGAGGGAACGAGAGATCGACAGGCGGATCGGTCCAACGTCTGCTGTGATGCGGACTTTGTATCGGTCTGTCGTGGTGAAGAAGGAGCTGAGCTAAAAGGCGAAGCTCTCAATTTACCGGTCAGTCTACGTTCCGACTCTCACCTATAGTCACGAGCTATGGTTTCATGACCAAAAGAATGAGATCCTGGGTACAAGTGGCCGAAATGAGTTTTTCTCCACAGGGTGTCTGGGCTCTCCCTTAGGTGAGAAGCTCGGCTATCCGGGAGGGGCACAGAGTCGAGCCGCTTCTCCTCCACGTTGAGAGCAGCCAGATGAGGTGGCTCGGACATCTGAATAGGATTTCCTCCTGGACGCCTCCCTGGTGAAGTGTTCCGGGCAGGAGGCCCCGGGGACAACCCAGGACACGCTGGAGAGACGAGGTCTCCCAGGTGGCCTGGGAGCACCGCGGGATCCCTCGGAAAGAACTGGAACAAGTGGCTGGGGAGGGGGAAGTCTGGGCTTCCCTGCTAAAGCCGTTGCCCCCATGACCCGACCCAGGATGGGGGGTCAAAAATGGATGGATGGATGGATGGATGGATGGACAACGTCCCGACTTCATCTGAACCGGGTTTGTTTATACTGCACGAACTGTATTGGTCCAGCTTGGTGGCGGCAAGATTGATCCCGCTTTGTACGCGGAAACTGCGATCCTCGTACGTTTCCTACCCGTCACTCACTTTTGTACAGTATACATTTGTGGTGCAGGATACAATTGGTGCATAGACACCAAACAGGGACGGACGATACGTCGATCTTGTGTCTCATTTTCATATTTCAACATTGAAAATAGAGGCCCTGACCTGTTCCAATACTTTCGAGAGGGATTCGTGTCTCAGCGAGTCCGAAATTTTGCTTTCCTGTGATGCACCAGCAATCTCGGTGTTTGTCCGCGAAGGTTGAAACGCTTTTCTGACCTTTTTGTTGTTTTAGTGTTATTTGAAACTTTGCAGGAACTCATTTGTTTCTTCTCCGCATGGATAGAAACAAATTGTAGTTTTCCCTCACTAGTTCACAATCCAGTTGCTCATTGCAGCTGGATGTTTGGTAAATGTTTTCTCTCGTCTACATTTCACTCATGCTTCATTGCTCTCACACCATCAATGCCTATGTTGTTATTTTGTGCGTGTGTGTATTTTTTTTTTTAGCTATATCTATATACTGTTGAAAAATCCGACCAAACTGGCACGCTTCCCAGTATGTAAATTCGTGTGCTAATTCACAACACGATTTCACTTCAACTTGCAAGCAAATGAGATTTTAATTGAAAATGAGATCCTCCATGGTGACTCTCACCGGAGATGTGCAGCATGGGAATGATGCTTTTCACAGATTGTATGAGGAAACAAGGATACTTTTTTTTTTTTTTTTTTCCTCCCCTTCCTCTTCTACATTTGGTTCGGAGGGGGGCGGAGGACAGTGTGTTTTCCTCGGCGGAGGTTCGCGAAACCGCGCTGCGAAATTAACATTGCGCTTCATCTCCTTGTCTGTGCGCGAAAGAGGTGGGCTATTAACATTTGTTTGTATTTTCATTATGCTAATGGTGTTAAAACATGCCCACAGATTGCCACCGGTGGCGCAGTGATTTGGTCTGGCTGATCATAAAGTGTCCGAGTGGGTCATTTTGATTATGACGCGCTAATTATGTGGTGCCTCTCCTCCTCTCCGTTCCTTTCTCCTGACCTGCACTCTTAATGGTAAGCTTTTATGAGGAGGGGAAAATAGCGGCGAAAGATGTCTGCCTCGTGTTCCTGTCGGCGATGTTGCACTCATGCTTCAGTGCTTCCTTTTAAACTTCCTAAATTGTGCCCCACAATAAATAGATGCCCAAGCCTCTAACTGCCACTATTAGATTAGATACCATTAGATGTAATAGAAAACTCTCCCCTTGCAATATTTTCATAAGAGTTGGAGGCATTTGATTAAT
Source organism: Hippocampus comes (assembly GCF_001891065.2). Classification (NCBI taxonomy): domain Eukaryota; kingdom Metazoa; phylum Chordata; class Actinopteri; order Syngnathiformes; family Syngnathidae; genus Hippocampus; species Hippocampus comes. The sequence continues at coordinate 206,699 of NW_017805482.1, read as the reverse complement.
CTGACCGCATTTTATTGCATTAATGATTTTTTTTCCTCTTTCTTTTCCACTTTGCCGTGAAGCCATTGTACACGAGCTAATGCCATTCCCTCGCTCCCGCTCCGCTTACACTCATTCATCCTCCGCCGTTATTGCAATGCATTGTTGATGAGGTGAGTCGGCGTCTTATGTGCTTTCACTCCTAAAGTCATTCCTAATGGAGTGGAAACCTTATATTTTGTTTCCTAATGAAGCACAGGAGTGGCAGACAGCTCCGCTTGGCCTGTCCTAAGACTGCCTGCAGGTTGGAGCCAGCGGCCTGAACCAAGCTGCTCTCAAAGAGTCCGCGGGGGGGATAGTGAAGGGGGGGGGGTGTATCTTTGCCCAGGCCAACAGTTTGTATCTTACAGACAGGCAGCTGCAAAAGTATGGATAAAAAAATTTAAAAAAAAAAAACATATTTTGTTGTTCGGGTCTTTGAAATAAAATAACAAAACATGTTGATTTGAAAGAAGAAGAATCCATTCAGCAACTAAATGGTCTTCAGCCGGATGACAGGAAGCACATTTGAAACACCTTAATTCCTTTGAGTTCCTTTGCACACAATCATTTATCTTCTAAAAAGGGATTTGGTAGTTTTTAGAAGCAAATCAAAATTACCGCCAGGCAAGATTTTTTTTTTTTTCCTGTCCTCGACCGCAGTGCCGTCCAGTAGTGGCAGTAGCAAAGCTTCCGCTGCACGGTTTATCAAGATCAGATTTTATTTTGAGAAACTTGCCAGGGAAAAACCTAAATTGTAATTCAGTGCCCATAAAGCTTCTCACACCGGCTGAACTGCAAGCGGGGACGGAAACACTTGCCCGGTGGCAATTTTGCAACGTCGCTCCAATGGCAATTGGCAAGCCATAGGCAAGCGAATAACATGTTTACAAAATTACTACCAAGCCGAAGTTCTTAACTGCTGATGGCCTCTTGTCTATCCGAACGAAAATCAGAAATGATTGAGTGTGTTGTTTACAGAAACTCCCACTTGGGGGCATGTTTTCTAAAGTTGAGTTTTCAGGCTCCAAATTATGTGAAGGAACGTATTAAAACCCCACTCTTGGGTTGAGATTAAATGCGGTTATCCTCGGATTATTTTTGTTTGCATAATTTTAGCTCATCTCAATTAGCCTTTCTTATCTCATTTTAATTTTACTTTCTTTACTTATACCGAACCCTTTATAAAGTTGAACCATTCCCGCCGCTCTACCGCATCTTAATTCAGTCGCCAATTTTAAATACCTACCTTCTGCATATACTTTGTACTTTGGAATAAACTGCAAAGTAACCGTGAATTGAATGGAGGCAAAAGTGTAGTCAATCTAACTAAACAACCAAACATCTGTTCTTATTTCTGCCAGTCGAATTATTTTTTATCAAACTGTATCAGTAAATGTACGACCATTTCAAATAAAAGCCAGCATCTCTAGTTTGCTTTTATTCGTATTATTATGATTCTTTGCTTTGCCTGTGCTCTACCCAATTGCTTTTGTTTTTACAGCGCAGTAAAGTGCGCAATAACTTTTGCCGTAGAAATGGTGGACATTTTGGAACGCTCTCCGTAGCTCCGGGTGCTATTTAAGCAGGCCCTGAAGTGAGCTGCACGCCGCGCAAAAGTAAGCTGAGCTATTCTGAGCCGAGGTTTCCCCGCAAGGTCACTTTTGAAACAAAATGTCTCCTTCCACAATCTAGGTCACAGTACATTCTGCCTCACTTTCTCCCAAACTTCCTTCCTTCCGTCCTTCCTTCTTTCCCTCCTGCCTCGCCGCTTATAATTAAACACATACAATTAGCCCAAATTTAATGGGATTTGAGAGCCACGCTTTTATTTAAGAGGTAATGAATAATATTTTAATTGCGTGTGTAACTGTGAAATCCAAATGTGCTGCTATCATCACGTGTAATTACTACACCGCAGTTTTCAAGAATGATGTCCTGATGCGATCAACAGCTCTCCGGAGCAGACTGCCACCCTTTTTTTTTCTTGTATGCTTCAATCTGTGGCGTAGCGGTGACTAATTGTGAAATAATGCAGCTGGATAGACACTCCTAAAACATATGTGCTGTGTCCTATTATTTATTGATGTCTGTAATTAATGATATAATGCATGCCGCTGAAGTAGTTTGACCTCTGAACCAGTCATTACTCAGAGTGTAGCGGCATCAATCAAACTGTGCTTTTCTCACATCTATTCCCGTACACCCCCCGAAGGACCGACGGAGCACCCACTGTATCCTCATTTGTATTCAGCTGACCAAGGGCCTCCGTGCGAATGATTTAGCGCTCCGCATCACACACAGAGCGCATGAGGGGCGCTAATATGAGATTTACAAGCAACCGCTGAAGTTCATAACAAGGCCTAGAGCTCCAAACAAAGCCACTTTGTACTTCCGCCAAGCGGAAAGCTATTGTTTTCATCGCCGGCTGTTTGTTTTGTTGCTTGCCAGGATTTGGTGGGGCTGAGCAACGACCCTAAATGTTGCTATTTCCAAGAGGAAACTGCAAGCCACCCCACCATACAAATACTGTAATTTAATCTTGGAAGCTGTCTATGATATGAACATGGACACAAAAGTATGGTACTTGAGAGGATTGTTTTTTTTTTTTTTTTTAAATTGGTCACTGTAGGCACAATTGAACCATTGCCACGGCTCCAGAAGACATATGGTACAGTCCAGTTTGTCTACTCTGAACATGGAACGTCTTTCTCCATACGCCAGAACATCACCTGCAAACTAACCTATGGACAGACAACCAACCATGCAATATATTTATGTTATGTTCATTTATTTATGTTATTGAGTTGAAATGATGGTTGCTCTCTGTCGAGTGGTCGACCGAGAAGCGTTCCTTTCTGTGCAACTTGGCTGACAGAACCTTGAGTGTTTGCCTTGGTGCAGAGTCACGAACTGCCCCACTGTCGTGTGGTGTTCCACAGGGTTCAATTCCGGGGCCTCTGCTCTTTTCATTGTATATGCTCTCTTTGGGTTCCATCTTCAGGAAACATGGTATTTCCTTCCACTGCTCTGTGGCTGACTGTCAGATCTATGTACCGCTGAGCAAAAAAAAGACGCTTTCTCATTGAGGCACCTTTTATCCTGTCCAGAGGAAGTCAAGAACTGGATGCCATTGAATTTCTTGAATTTCAATGAAAAGAAAACCGAAGTGGTGGTGTTTGGTCCCAGTGGTCCTTGTACATGCCATCCTGCAGACTTCGGCCTCCTGGCTCCTTATCTTAAGCCACCAGTCTCGAACTTGGTATCTACTCTCTTCGTTATTAATTTATTGCTTTATGGTTTGTTGTTGCATGAATTATTTTTTGCTCCATGTACACCACTTTGTATACAGCAGAGGTTTTTTTTAAATACTCTATAAATACAGTTGAGTTGAGTTTTGTTTCCTTTTGGTGTTGGAAATTAGTTGAAAGCTACACTAATTGTTACCCCAAGTCTCATTAGAGACACACCTGCCTGGTAGATACTCTTGAAGTTGTTTAGTTCTGTTTTGTGTTTGTTGTTTATTGGGCTTCAGTGTACAATATTTACTGGTTCCCCAATGGAATGACATATTTTGACCTCGGGCAGTAGCCCAGCCACTGGCGAGGCTCATTTTATTTGCCCCTCTCGCCATTGTAATGACCTTATATGAATGCCTGCCATATTTGGACCCACTGCACGCCTCGCTGGCCCAGCCTCAGGTTGCCGCATGCTAAGCTCGCGTCCCACTCCGTAAAGCATTTGAGAAAACGACATGGCCATATACTGTATTGGAATAAGTCATTCCATTGTTAATTTAAATGGCTTAATACATCACTCTAAAGTAAAAGAGCGTCTTGAAAAGCTGAGGTAAGGAGCGCAAGAGCCGCAGGGAGATGCCAAGGGATGTTTCTTTAATTCCAAATGAAATTGAATCACCTCATATGTGAATCTGCCAGGCTATTCGTGGAGGGCCATGACAGGATTGGTTCACTTTCTCAGTTCTTTCATTTCACAGCCCCCCCGCCCAGATGTTTGGTCTTGCTTCAGCTGATGCACGGCGTAGTCGTCTTCTATCGTCCTGCCTCCAGCCCACTGTGGTCCGTGTTGTGTTAATGGGTCAGGCGAATCTATCAAGGACAGCGAGTTGGGCAGTTTGCACATCGGGGGGATAATTACGGAGTGATTGGTGTCCTCACGCTTCCTGCTCTCACTATCTTTGTCTCCGCTGTGTGAGCTTTACACCTTACAATAAATGCACACAACACGTCTGCCGCTGGATGTCTTCCCTCTTGCCTGTTCAAACCCCGGGGGCCTCGTTTGTCGACACACAAATTGCAGCTTTCTTTACTATTGGATTTTATTTTTAATGAAGGGCAGATAATTGCAAACTGAATTTCTCCACCCCTTGCTATAATTAACCTAACCTTCTCTCATGGATAACTCATCACACCTGCCTTCCTAGCCCTGGATATATCATCACGTCCTTTCTGGGTCAGGATGGTACAATCTCACCAGCCGAATTTAGGACATTTACGATTAAGTCCGAGCTGACCCTTGAGATATTATTTGATATGTAAGCAAGTGATACCGCTTTAAAATACACTTAACATGTTTTATTGATGATATTGCAGGCATTGGGCAGAATCCTCACATCTCCAAAACCATCGCTTTTAAGGAAACCTCCAAAATGGCAAGTTTATTGAGCCATCAACATTACATTATCAAAGAGAATAAGCCATTTTCAACACTGAATGTTGGAAAATAATTTACGAAAATGATGTTGACCAGGGCGGCCCGCTGGTCCAGTGGTTAGCTCGTCGACCTCACAGTACAGAGGTTTGATTCCAGCTCTGGCCTTCCTGTGTGGAGTTTGCATGTTCTCCCCGTGCCTGCGTGGATTTTCTCTTGGTAGTCCGGTTTCCTCCCACATTCCAAAAACATGCATGGCAGGTTGATTGAACACTCTAAATTGTCCCTCGGTGTGAGTGTGAGCGTGGATGGTTGTTCGTCTTTGTGTGCCCTGGCAACCGGTTCAGGGTGTCCCCCGCCTACTGCCCGAAGACAGCTGGGATAGGCTCCAGCACCCCCCGCGACCTTGTGAGGATAAAGCGGCTCAGAAAATGGATGGATGGATGGATGGATGGATGGATGTTGACCAATCATTTAGATTTGTGAAAAAAATTTGAATTTTACCCAATTTGAATATAGAAGGTTTTCAATCCAATGCGGTGATATCTATTATTAGTATTATTGGGTACATACACCTGCACAAACAAATGAGATCCAGTACCAAGAAAATAAACTTCCGTTTTGGTTGGCCCTGAACTGCACATTTTTATATTTGTTTGTTTTTCGGTGCTTGAATTTTTTCGTGCCCATTTGCGCAGGTTCTTTAGGGAACACCGATTTAGTTCCTTTCACAAACTTTTGTAACATACCTTGGGGTGAAATGTTACATGATAGAATAAGCCAATTATTTCAGATACTGTTTTTTTTTTCTTTTTTGTGTTTTCAACTAAATTGGTGTCATTAGGCAGAGTGCGGGACTTAGACACAACTCCGAACATTTATAATAATAAAATGGTACAAAAGCTGCGACTTTGCAGGAGATTCAACAAACAAGAATTAATTCTTGATGTGATAACACACACCGGGTTCAGCATCTGAACGTAAGCGTTGAAGGTTGTGTGAATATGACTTAACCCTTACTTATTCTTTGCCAATTCCTCGGTGCTTAGCAAGTCTTTCCCAAATCTGTTACACCAAGTACCACCTAAAATTATTGTTATTATTTTTTTTAAGTGCTCCGAGTGCCACCATTACGGTCAACACAGAAATACAGTAGTGTAGTAGGTCTAAGTCATCATGAATACATTACCACAAACAACCTGGATGGAAATTGTCTCAACATGATAAAAATGTATGTTTAACGTGCCAATTCCTCGGTGCTTAGCAAGTCTTTCCCAAACCTGTTACACCAAGTACCACCTAAAATTTAAAAAAAAAATAAATAAATAAATTAAATGCTCCGAGTGCCACCATTACAGTCAACACAGAAATACAGTCGTGTAGTAGGTCTAAGTCATCATGAATACATTACCACAAACAACCTGGATGGAAATTGGCTAAACAGACATATAATCAACATGATAATAATTGGAGTTCAACAACAAAGCAAGCCATCATCACAAAATAATCGGAGAGAAAAAGAAACTTCCTTACCTCAAAATTCCCGCACACATTTTGCTGTGTCGGCTTCATGGCACTGCTTCTTCACATATGGTGGACAAAGTGTAAATGTTGCACCTGGCCGGAGTCTTCTTTTTATTATTTTCCCTATGCCCTTTTTTTTTCTTTTCATGTACAATTTCCATTTCTGGAATCTACGTTTTTAAGTGCCTCCACTCCCCTCACCTGGTGAATCTGTGGTTCTCTATTCAGACACACAAGCACTTCCTGCTCAGGGTAACTGTCAGCAAAGCGACAGCAAGTTAGGTCAGTGCTCCGGAGATTTCCTCTCCACGGACTTGCAGATTGTTCAAAGCAGAGGCTCTCACGTCAACCTTCAAATCCAACGGTGGACACCAAGAACTCATTGAGACTCGCCACCTCCAGACCCCCCAGCCTGAGTGGTCGAGTGCCCAGACACGGCGCACATTTCAGGGCCCCCCCCTCCCCATGTATGCATATGATCCACCCAGAGCCATTCCATCTGTATGGAAATTTGGGCTCCACAGCTGGAATCCCGCAAAGCACTGTCGTCTTTCTAATAGTTATTATCTCTTTGGGCTGCTCCCTCTCCAAAACCCTTGCAATACAAGCACATCACATCTTTATGGTAATGCCCTACAATATAGCCCCGAGCTATATGGCGCACAGACCTTTGTTATCATTTCGATAATTCCCGTTTCTCACTTGACTCCTCATTACAGTGCCCGTGCCGCTTCGGCTTGGATATAGACAAATTCCGGTGTCTTTGTTTATTCTGCTCATCGAGTGACCACGCATGCACAAACCTCAAAGCTTGTGAGGTTCGAGTGACGTTTCAGAATAGGCGCAATCTTTTTACTTCCGCCTTTTGTTTTTCCACAGAATTTATCTTGTGTGGGTGCTTTTTTTTTCAATGACTTTAAGATTTCAATTCAGTTTTTTCTGCATGCTTTGTCATTGTATTTCATTTAGGCTTCAAGGAAAGCGAACTTGGTCCTGGCCGTGGATATTTCATCTTTCAACTTGAGACTGATTTTCCATTCTAAATGTACTGCAATCACTGGTAAGAACATCAGGCACACCTGTACATTCTAAAACGATTCTGCTCAAAACAGCTTTCAGTTTTCCATAAGAAATATAATTCTGTAATGCTCACTTTTGATTGACACCATTAGGGAGATCCACCATATACCGGTAACGTATTTTCCCGCACTTTCAGGCGCTTCGGAGTATAAGGCACACCTTCTATAAATGGCCTATTTTAAAACTGTTTTCATATCCCGTTTAGGGCACGCTGCATTATAAGGCGCATAGAAGCCACAACAGTGGCTGTGGTTGCGTTATGCATCCACTAGATGGAGGTATGCTAAAGGAAATACAATACAGCTTTATTTATATAGAGCTTTCACAACCGCTGCAGCTGAAACAAAACGTTTTACAGAACATTTAAAACACTATGTCCAAGAACTCAGAATATCGATCCATGTAGAAGGTGCATCAGATTATAAGGCGCACTGTCGGCTTTTGAGAAAATTGAATGATTTTAGGGGAACCTTAGAGTGCGGAAAATACGGTAATTTAAGGTTATTTGTTAGTCAATCAAGGTTGAAATGAATTATTTCCATCAATTATTTATTCTAGGGCGCCCGGTGGTCCAGTAGTTAGCGCGTCAACCTCACAGTGCAGAGGTAGAGGGTTCAATTCCAGCTCCGGTCCCACTGTATGGAGTTTGCATGTTCTCTCCCAGGCCTGCGTGGGTTTTCTCCGGGTATTCCGGTTTCCTTCCACATTCCAAAAACATGCATGGCAGGCTGATTGAACACTCTAAATTGTCCCTTGGTGTGAGTGTGAGCCCGGATTCGTCTCTGTGTGCCCTGCGTTTGGCTGGCAACCGGTTCAGGGTGTACCCTGCCTACAGCCCGAAGACTGCTGGGACGGACTCCAGCACACCCGCGACCCTTGTGAGGATAAGCGGATTAAAAAATGCGTGGATGGATATTTATTCTATTAAATCAGTCAAAGTAGCCCTAAATATTGCAGTCATTGTGCATTACTTTTCATATAAACCTTACTTTAGTTGTCCTATGGACAGGTTTAAGTCATGGTCCACAAGATTTATGTTTCTCAAATTATAACGCATTTTTGTACAGTGTGATGTGTAAAGCCACCAGGTTATTTATGCATCTACATGGCACGATAAGGTTCAGGTCAGCCGTACAAAAATGAGGCCCTGGATCGCGTCCGCCTGTGTCCTTGCACGTCTCCGCCAAAGCCCACGTGAGGCGTCTGCCTTTCACAAAACAGTAATTGCAGCGTGATGGGCACAGCTTGTCCCGTGCAGCCTGCGTCCCACACTTGAAGGTTCCCCTCATTGTCACACAGCCTTTTAGCACCTTTGTTCCTCTCTCTCCCCCAGGACCTCACAGCTCACCACTGGCAGATGAGTCCCACTCTGTGACAAAGGGGTCCCTGCGCTCAACCTCATTTGATGCAGTGATGAAATCACCCCCCCCCCACCTTCACTCATCCTTACCGCACAGCCTCATTCTCTTGTTCACACACATGCACAAGTGTGACGCACACTTTCTGAGAAGAAGCATTCCGTTTAGCAACAGAGGGTGTTGCAGGGACGGGGGGAGGGGTCAGGACCCATGGGTGGGCTTTTAGAAGGCAAACAAACATGAGAGCAGCAGAGAAGTGATGTCTTGTTTACACATTAACAGACACTTAGCAAGTCTCCGGCGCCTCAGAGCTGCTGCTGTTTTTTTTTTTTTTGTTGCTTCCCACACAAATCAACACCGAGGGGCGGAGCTACATGGGTGGCCATGGTCACTCTCTTGTCAGCCGCACATCTAGGGGAAGATTTTGATACCTGCGACTTGCCTGCCATTTTCAGATGGATCCAATGTTCTTCGATCCCTTGATACACTGCCCCAATTCATTTATATTAACTGCATACATTTACTAATGATCTGAATGCAAACCCTGAAATGTCTGTCTTAAGTAAAGAGGATTTGATTCTTCAATGGCCTAAAAAGGAATCAAGTACAGTCATCATCATTTCTTGCAAAATTAAATAGACTCAAATGAGCAAAAATCGAGCTTTCAGCTGTCGTCCCTTTGCCAGATGTTAATAGAAGCTTCAATGCAAATGCACAATAGACAGACCATAAGGCATCACAGAACAGATGAATGAATAGAGTAGAAGTCTTAAAATAAATGCTAATTAAAATAAATAATATTAAAAGATAAATCATCGGTACAGCTCGTAGTCGTGTTTACCTTGTTGGGCATCAACAAGCCAGTCCTTTGGTTTCATTGACTTTATAAACATATTCTTACGTTCAGTGTCAATCAAAATTTTGGCGACGCCCCTGGTCAGCACTTGATGCATTTGGATTGAGACTGCAAAAAAAAAAACGACAAAAGGTCAACTGCAATAACTCATCCATCGCTCAAATTGCAGCGACTTGACAACAGCGCACACGTGGACATTTATTAGCCAGCAGCCCTGTAATTGTCATCTCTGCTCGCCTTCCGCTGTTCATTTTTGTGCTCTCCACTCAGGCAAACACGCGCTTACCAAAGTGCATCTTTCTCACACTATCTAATGAGGTGATGACCAACCACTTGTTATAATTGCTTCAGTCTCAAGCTTATTAATCATATGTAGAGTTATTTAAGGGTGCATAAATTAATCTTAGATTTAAAAAGCCTATCAAAGCCTCAAAACAATTAAAGAGTAAGGTAAGATTTCCCCTGGGCCGCCACTTTTATTTTAATAGAGTGTTCAGGTGATTATCATACTTTGATGCAACACTGTGATTAATGCAGACACACTTTGAAAAGAGCTGCTCTCTCTTGCACAACAAGAACAACAAAAAAAAGGTAGAACAAACCAGATAATGACCTTGCCGACTTTGCTCATCTCACTGCTCTGCGCGAAAGCTATGCCAACACCTGCTATTTTGTATTTGTGTGACAATGCTGACTTTTGAATGCAGGGAATGCACAAAAAATTGGAAGAATATAGAATTTTTTTAATAGAGCAATTACTTATTTTATTTCAACTGTAAAATAATAATGATCGCACTAAAACTTACATTAAAAAAATATTATCCCACATTATTAATATTGTTATTTTTACTACTTGTGTTTTGTTATGTTCACATGTGTTCCTGTTTGAGCATTCAACCGTATGTTTATCGACTTCTTGCCATTTGTTGCACAGCTCCGACCCACTGCAGCACCCGTAGCGACGAGACGAGTCTTGTTATCTTCATCAATATTATAAACGATTAACTCGGCTTCCATTTACTTGAAGCTGTTAAATGGACAGCGCGGTTTGCACTGTTTCCCATTGTCTCTTGGTAGTTACATGCTTTCTTTCAGCTTGTGATCTTAAGAGCAGCTGCTTGTCACTGCGGGGGCGTGCACGCGCACTGTGACTCCGTGGGAACGCGGCACGTGACGGGGGCCCTGCAATAATGCTCTTTGCTGAACCCGAGAACTCGCATAAAATCCCAATTTGGGTTTCGTAAATGCAAAATAAAAAATGGTACATACACAAACACACTTACGCGTTCATTCGTGTGTGTGTGTGTGTGTGTGTGTGTGTGTGTGTGTGTGTGTGTGTGTGTGTGTGTGTGTGCGCGCGTGTGTGTGTGTGTGTGTGTGCGCGTTCTCGCAGTTGAACGCGCTCGTGCTGTAACTCAAACCAGGCGCACACATGCAACGACGGTGGGAGGGAGGCAGTGAGTGGAGTGGACTGGAGTGAGTGAGGGAGGCAAGAAGGCGGTGCACGGAGTCCCATCACTAAAACAAACACCCCAGCAGCATCCGACACACTCCTCGCTTTTTTTCCCCGAACACGCGTGTGACGGCGGCCGTGTGGTGCACGACGAGAGAGGCGCTGCACCAGCACCGAATAGGTGAGTTTTCGCAGGACTTCCTTTTGTGCTTTAATTTTGAAGAAAAAAAAACAAACAAACAAAAAAAAAAGTCAGTAAAAAATGACTCTCAGGGAAAATTAGTATTTATTAGGAAAAGCATGCGCCTGTCATCACAGCGGCTTAAAGCCAATGTGCTTCAACGTCTATAATCATCCCGCAGCTTGCACTCTCCAGCAACATGGAACCCATTCCAGCGGGCCGCGATTCCAGCTCTTCACCGGGCTCCAAGCAAGAACTTTCCTACCCGCCGTCCAACAACCTGAAGCCCAACCAAGTGGGCGAGACGGTGCTGTACGGAATACCCATCGTGTCTCTGGTCATAGACTGCCAGGAGAGGCTGTGCCTGGCTCAGATCTCCAACACCTTGTTGAAGAACTACAGCTACAACGAGATCCACAACCGACGCGTGGCGCTGGGCATCACCTGCGTGCAGTGCACCCCAGTCCAACTGGAGATCCTCCGCAGGGCCGGCGCCATGCCCATCTCATCCCGGAGGTGCGGCATGATCACCAAACGTGAGGCCGAGAGACTCTGCAAATCCTTTCTGGGGGCTCACTCGCCTCCCAAACTGCCAGAAAATTTCGCCTTCGACGTGTGCCACGAGTGCGCGTGGGGCAGCCGTGGCAGCTTCATTCCGGCCAGGTACAACAGCTCCAGGGCCAAGTGCATCAAGTGCTCCTACTGCAACATGTATTTCTCCCCAAATAAATTCATCTTCCATTCGCACCGCACGCCGGAGTCCAAGTACACGCAGCCGGACGCGGCTAATTTCAACTCGTGGAGGCGACACCTTAAATTAACCGATAAAAACAGCCAAACGGATGTGTTACACGCGTGGGAGGACGTGAAGGCCATGTTCAACGGGGGCAGCCGCAAGAGGACGCTGCCAGGCTGCGGGTCGGAGTCCGGCTCGCCTCTGAAGTCCCACGGTCCGAACCTCCACCGACAGTCCCCGGAGATCCCCGCCAAGATTCTCAACTGCGAGGACAACCGGGTGAGCGTGGGCCCGCGCAGCTACCCGGTCATCCCGGTGCCCAGTAAAGGCTTCGGGATCCTACAGAAAATCCCGCCGCCGCTCTTCCCGCACCCGTACGGATTCCCGGCGTTCGGACTCTGCCCGAAAAAAGACGACAGCATCGTGGGCGAGCCAAGCAAGGCGAGCCTCCCGGGAGTCCTGTGGTCCGGTACCAAGGACAGCGCCTACCCGTCCTTCCCGGTCTTCTGGCCCGCTGCGGGCCCCCTCCCCATGCCTCCTTACTCCCAGGGCCCACACAAACCTCCACCCGAGATGCTACCTCTCCACAGACACGTCGACGTGGACATTTCCGAGTCCACCGACACGTCCAAAGACAGCCTGGCCGACAACGACCGCTGCTCCAGCACCCAGTCGACGCGGAACGACGACGACAAGTCCGGGGATGAGGCGAGGCCACTCGAGGGGCCCACCCTGGCCCCACGCAAGGCCAGCTACGTGTCCGCCTTCCGGCCCGTGGTGAAGGACGCGGACTGCATCGCCAAGTTGTACGGCAGCAGAGGAGCCTACACTCGAACCGGCTACTTATCACCCGACTTTTTAAGCGAGAGCTCCAGTTATCGCTCCGTGTCTCCGTGCGTGGACAGCGAAGGCGAGGCGGACGTGGACGTGGAGACCAGTAAAACACCCGAGGACGAGGAGCCTTGCAGACCCCTGTCCTTGATGGGTCCTCGAAGCCCCCCGGGGCTCACCCACGGCGTGTCCCCGAGCGACTCGGACTGCAAGGTGGCACCGCAGGAAATAGATCTGCTCGAGTCCCAGAAAGTGGGCCCACGCGTCGCTCCGCAGTCCTGCGACCGAGAAGTGCAGAGCAAACAGTTAGCACCGTTTAGCCAAGTGAGTGACCCAATCACACGACTTTTATATCCACCCCCCCCAAAAAAATCACATTGTTTAGCGTAATTAATCGACTAAATAATAGCTTTGTTTTCGACACTTTTAATTAATTGTGTGTATTCCCCCCATTTTTTTTTTTGCAGGTTTACACACAAGAGAGGAGCGAGTTGCAACCTCGGAGCAGTCCTTATCATTTCAGACCTGCAAGCTACCAACCTGCGGAGCTTTCAATTCATGGTCAGACATCAACCGAATCAATTAATTTAACAGAACCAACCAACCAATCAATCGAAAAAAAAATCCAAATCCTTGTTTTTCCTGCAAGATGAGACTACAAGCAAAGAGGAGCCGTCGTCCACGGTGGAGGAGGTGGAAAGCAAATCTTTACTGGAACAAAGCAGCGACGAAAACCAGCAAGAGCAGGATGAAGGTACGCGAGCAGAGCGGGAGGATTTTTGCAAAAAAATTGAGTTTTCATTTTTGTGTAGATACATTTTTTTTTCACCGCGGTAAATTAAAGTGTGTGTGTGTGTGTGTGTGTGTTTTTCCAGACGAAGAGTCAGCAAGAGCTTTGCACGCACAAAGAGGCATTCGGACTCTTGCAAAAGGTAGGATTAGGACTTTTTATTATTTTATACTTGAAATAATGATATTGCAGCTGTTGCAAAAGCGCAATAAAAATAAAGATGTATTGTATGATAATAATTAATACACGGATTATTATTTTAGCATTCACCGTTATTTTAAATTTTTTTTAATGATTGTGATGATTTTAAAAGCCGTTATTGCTATTTCTGATGTTTCAGTCAGTTAATTTAACATATTTTGCACAACTTTTATTTTATTTATCGAGCCATGAACTCAAATATTTTCAAAGCTTTGAGGCAAAAAAGAAACTGAAAGGAAAAAAAAATACACCTTCGTGTTACCAGAATGGTCTGCAATTTGCAGTGAGGGAATATTATGTATTTCGATGAATGTTGTGATCCACACAATTAATTTTTTAAGAAACTAAGAGAGGGACATGCTATTTCGTCACATTCTACATTTGTGTGGTGCATGTTTTGACGTTTGCGTAAAACTCAATTTCAAGCTCATCACATCATGGATTTATGTGTCTTTTTAGAGGAACTACAGAAGCAACTGTTCGAGCAGGTCGAATTGAGGAAAAAACTGGAACGTGAATTTCAACATTTAAAAGGTGACCCCCCGCCCCCCCCCCAAACGTGGACCGGGCCCACACGTTTTTTCTAATGACCTCAGTGACACATACACACACACACACAAACCTGAATATCTCTACTTAATTACAAACATTTTCCCATTTTGTGAATTGAACTAACTGTTTATTTTTGTGTTTGTATTGTGCTGCACCGTTTCTCTAATATTGTGGATCATATTCACGATATTGTAGGATCAGCCCTCCATATCGATGCAGTTACATTTTCGCGTTTTTTTTTTCAACATCTATAGGTTAAGACCTCAGTCTAGTGCCAATCTGTTGATGAATATCTTTGAAAAGGGATTTCAAGAGCAAACATAAATGTGGACACTTAAGTGTTTTTCGTTGCAGGTGGCTATTTCATTTTCGCCTTTAAGCCACTTCAATAACATCGTGCTCAAATGTCGATCAATTCTTTGCACTCTGCGAGGGTGGATATTAGGAATGAGGGCGAATAAAGCAGTCCACGGTGGCTGAAAGGTGCGCACGATTGTATCCATGCAGGATTTGAACAACTCCAGACCCCTCGTACCTGCAATGACCAAGGAGCGGCGCATCGTGTTGTTTGGATGGTCAGGGATGATTTTACCGGTGCATGCTGTCGGTTTTGAAACGGCTCACCTTTGTGCAGCAGCGAAAATCGACACCTTAGCGTTCATGTCTATACACAACATTTTCCACACACTTCACTTGGAGCTCCTGTTTGACCTTTACAATCGTTTACTTTCATCATATAAAAAGTGCAATTTTCCTATTTTGCTTTTTTCCTCCCTCAAGTATGTATTTATGTGACTCAAAATATAAACACGAAAGGCCACAAACACAGTTTTTAGACCATTGCTCAAATACATCCCGATTCATTCCACCATATAATAATAATAATAACAGCAATAATAATAATACTTATTATGATTATTAATAACAACAATAGTAAATTATCATCTTGTTGAATTCTCATCTATTTCTGTCGTTATCCTTCCGTGATTTTTCTTTATTAACTTAATTTGAAATTACATTGAGTGTGAAGAATTCATTGTTCAACGTACTCAAATTATTGATTAAATCGCCATCTCATACTATGTGGTTAAGATTGACTGTATTCCACACTTAAAAACAAACACATTTCTAAAGTGGACACATTGCTATTGTTTAAATATTTATGAACTCCGCCTTTCTGAACTCTGTTGCTAAAAGAAACAGCGGCACCTTCAGAAGTAAACTGTCCTTTAGATGGCTCTGATTGTTTACTTTAATGCTTAAGGAATGCAAAATCAAATATTTCTTTACTTCCTTAAATAGTTTCGTTTTACAAACCGCGTCCCCTTTTTGGCTATAAATCAATGTGCACCCCCCCGCCCCCCCCTCCTCCCAACATCTTCAGATAACTTCCAGGATCAAATGAAAAGAGAACTATCCTACAGGGAGGAGATGGTCCAGCAGCTGCACATCGTCAGAGGTGAGAAAAATAAAATAATCCAGTACCGGGCGTCCTCCATTCACGATGGTCCTGACATACGAGGATACGAACGGCGAGCAATATTTTGCAGCATAGTCAGAGAAAGCCACGCTCGGTTACCACCGTACTTCGTTTTTTTTTTGTGTGTAGAAAAAGATGGGTGACTTTATTAGTTAGTTACTCACCGGCGAGCTCCGATTTACGTAAAAAACTGGGGACGTCGCCATCATCGCAAGAACATAATTCCGTCGTAAATCGAGGATCCCGATTAATCCAAGTGATTTTTTAATTATTTGAACCACAATTCATCAATTTCCTTGCATCGATTGAGTTTGTAGCCGAGCTGCGCATTTCGCACGCTGATTTAAATATAAAGATCCACGCATGTTTTCGATTTTTTTTACACGGACACGGTTGATTGTTGGTTGTCGTTCTTCTCAGAAGCTCACGACGCCTTGCACCATTTCTCCTGCAAGATGTTAACTCCTCGCCACTGCACGGGGTCGTGCACCTTCAAGTCTCCTCTGCTCCCACCGTGACGCACGCAAAGACTCAAACTCAGCGGGGAAACTTCCACTCGACGCTGTGAGGAATAGACTCATTTGTCGTTGTGATATTTATTTAAAAAAACAAAATGTGTACTGTCCAGCATTTTGTGACGCTCTCCTTTGATTTCAACGAAAACCATTGATATTTATTATTTGTGGCAACGTGCAATGATAATGTATGTAATCTAAGTTGTAATAGTTAATAGAGGTTGTTATTTCTCTGAGTGATAACTTATTCATAAAGTCTGGTGGATTTTTTTTTTTTTTACTTACATTTGTGGTTCTTAATTGTCCTCACGCAGGCCGGTCGCTGACTTTATTTTGGACATCATGCACTTTAAATGAGTGAAACCATGACAAGACTATTAAAATTATTTGCTGCGGAAGACGTGACTTTTGAAGACTTGCAGACAAGTTGTGAAGCCCACGACTTTGTCTTTTAAAGCACATATTCGATTCAACTGTTCATGTGGTATTTGTTTACACCCCCACCCCCGTGAATAAATCGTTTTATTAAAACACGTTTGGATTATTATACATACACAGCATTATTGTGTATACATATTGACGAATTTAATCAATCCAAGTGTTTTTGTTTTAATTTCTTATTTCACTCTTGGTTGTTTCAAGATTGAAATTTTATGATGTCGTATGGGGTCCTACGTACCGTCACACGACATTTCGAGGTAACGTCGTCACGTGGCACGAAGGCGCGCTCAATTACCACTTAATTGCCTTCCTTAGAATGTTTTCGTTTTTCATTATCCATGGCGTACACGTGTTTTTCCAGATATTTTTAATGATTATGACTGCGTTCCGATTTACGTATGCACAATCGTAAACCGAGGAGGAAATATTCCAAACACAAAACGTAATTACATTTTACAATGAAAGAATAATTTCAGTACTTGAAAATGTTCGATTTTTGAAACATTTGTGTTGCTCCTTATTTTTCCCCCCAATTTATATTAAAACTACATGCATAAAAACATGTGTGCGATGATGTGGCTGTCCAGTGTTTTATTTATTTGCTGATCTAAGATAAAGCCGCACTCCTGCTATACTGTCAATATTCAAATAAGGTTTTCAGTACAGTAAAATAACGACATTAAATTGCCTAAGATGGGTCAATACACATTAGCAGAAGTTCATGTGTATTATTAGATTTAGAGTTGAAAAAGACGGAAATTTAAATGTATTTTAAGAGAGTTACAAAAAGCAAATGGCACCAGATTCGGTGAAATGACCACTTTTTTTCTTTTACTGCTTCGACCAACTTCAATTTAGTTAGCCTATATACTTTTTAACAACATGATGGACTCACCATTTTATTGTCAGAATTTTCTACAAACTGCCAGTAAATCTAACACTAACTTGTAGTATACTTTTAGAGCTACAATCATACCAACAATTTGAATGGAATGTGCGGCGCAGCGCGGTTCATTTAAATGGAGCAACTACGCCCTCTGTCGTCCGTTATGCAGAAGCGACACATCCCCCGAGGACTGCTGTTACGCATGCGTACACAATGTCACAAGATGGCGGAGAGTACGGAACTGAAGGTAAAGCGAGCCCCTCCACTAGGTTGACAAATAGGCGCTTAGCACTGTCACGTTTGAATTTCAAATAACGGAAACACCATCTGTCGACAATCATGCAGCCAACGGCGATTTGATCAATCCCCGTACATCCACAGGAAGAGGACAGACACCACACAAACTGTTAGCTGGCTGACTAGCCTGCTAGCCTTAGCTTTGTTATTGTTGCCGACGATTCGTTAGTCATCTTGTGCTGTGCTGTTCTCGTGCAGATTGCACGCAGATCCCTGCTCGAATCTGAAAACGAGACCACAATAACTCCAACGCCTTCAAAACAGACGCACGACAGCCAGATCCCACTGACATTACTCGAAGATAAGCAGCCACATTGCTATATCTTATTAAAACGGGCTCTGTCTATTCCTTGGAAGCCAGTTGCACTTCGCCATAGGTAGCGTTGTTTCTGTGTAATTTGTGTGGATTCATGACGGGAAAACATCGCCATCCAAATTATGTTGGCTAGCAGAAATTTTGTAAGGGTCTTCAATTTAAGACGAAGTAGAAATGCTGAATATGTTTTCATTTCCTCGCCATCAGTCGGCTAGTTAGCCTAGCTAGCTTGTGTGTTATAAACGTCGTCTCCTGACAGATTACTGTTTCTACCTGCATATTTTTACTTTTTCAAATTCCTCCGTGTGTTTGATCAGCGTTATGTATTTGACTGGCAATTTTGACAGCTCGCTTCAACTCGCTAATTTCAAATGTGTTGTGACTACAAATGACAGTGGTGCAATGAATTAGTGCTCCTTTAAATTCACAAACCGTTAAGCAATCATCTTGACTTTACCTCTGGCATTTGGTTCATAATTCATCTTTTCTGATCACACACAGATACGCAATGTAAATTTACCTCAACTGAAACACTTGGGTGAGGAAGGCAAAGCCAAATGTAGTCTATATTCGATTTAGATTTTTTCAAGATGATGTGTGACATTGAATGACTTCTACGCTAAGGTGAAGTTCTGTTTTCGTGTTACAACCAACGCTGTAGCTTTTTCTGAACTAAACCAAGATTGTCAGATGTTAGGTGTTTATGCTAAGTACAAATTGGTAGAACAAATGTCCCAGTCTTGTTATCACAATACAGCGTGTGTTCTTAATTGTTGCATGTGTTGAAGTTAAAAACTTTGAGAAAGTAGATTCAGTCTTTCTAAAAGAAACCACGTCTTTCTAGTTTTGGCTCTTCAGAGTGCTGTGTTGGTTCCTGTGTAAACATTTAAAAGCCTGCAAAGTGAGGCTGTCATTCTGCCAGTCTTATAAAAAGACAAACGTGTTTTTTTTCTTCAAATTCAATGTAAGAGTTGTGACAGTAATATTACAGATTTTAATATAGTATCTCTTTCTCTTTGGCAAGTGTAGGAGAATGTTTTCCTTAACTTGACTTGCTTTTCCCCCAGCAAATGGTAATGAGCCTTCGAGTTTCAGAGCTGCAAGTCTTGTTGGGTTTTGCTGGACGGAATAAGCACGGGCGCAAACACGAACTTTTGACCAAAGCGCTGCACTTAGTAAAGGCTGGCTGCAGCCCTGCCATGCAGATGAAGATTAAAGAGCTCTACAGACGGAGATTCCCAACAAAAATGGTTTCGCCGGTGGATCTCGCTCTGCCCGGCGTCCATTCCGCCTCCAGCCTTCCTGCGGGCCTTTTTGACAGCCATGGTTCCCCCTCGCCGCTGTTGCCTGTTTCACTGCTCGGGCCCAAGCATGAGCTCAGTCTGCCTCACTTGCCCTCCGCCCTCCACCCCGTTCACCCCGATGTCAAACTGCAGAGATTGCCATTCTACGATGTGCTCGACGAGCTCATTAAGCCCACCAGTCTGAGTGAGTTTATGACTTGACATATTTCTGCTCGGTGATGTCTGTAGAATTTCCACTGCACCAACTATTGTCACCTTTGCTTATTGCAGCCTCCGACAACAGTCAGCGTTTCCAGGAAGCTTGTTATGCCTTCGCTTTATCGCCGCTACAAGTTCAACAGATCAGCAGCTCCATGTAAGCAACACGCTTCTTGCTCTTGTTAATACTGTCAATGAGCAACAAGACGCAATGAGGGCGGAACGGAAAGAAACTTAACATTTGCTGTTTTCTCTTTTTTTTTTTTCCTCCAGGGACATATCGGGGACCAAATGTGACTTTGCTGTTCAAGTCCAATTAAGGTACGAACCAGCTAGTGAAGTGTTGTATCTTTTCATTAAGAAACAATTACAAGAAGATTCATTTTATGCAACCAGGAGTCTGGTTTTCGGAACAAAGATGGCAGCGTGGCCTGCATTGGCCAGCCCCACACTGAGTAACATGGCTGAACGCCGACTGAATTGTGGGACGGTTTGCAACCTTGGGCCACTGGTTTTACTGCAATTGAAAGTTTGAATCACTAGTGACCAATGTCGACACATCTAAGAGCCAATCAAAAATTCACATGAGCTTGCTGTTGACCAATTGCACGGATGAATGGTATTGTACACACATGGACAAAATTGTTGGTACCCCTCTGTTAATGAAAGCAAAAAAAAAAAACAGTGAGAGCAAAAATATCTTCAATCTGACAAAAGTAATAATACATAAAAAAAATCTAATGAAAATTAACTAGAATAATAATTGCTTTTGATTTGGGCGAAAAGATTTAAATACCATAATTTGACCAGAGGGACTTGGTGTTTTCCACAATAAGCATTGACTCGAGGAAGCAAAAAAGAGAGTTGTCGCAGGAGATTAGAAAGAAATAATGGAATGGTAAAGGCGATAAGACCATGTCATCTCCGATCTTTGATGGCCGTGAGTAAGTAGGTCACCCTTGTGAAGAAAACAATTCACCAGCATTGCTCTGTAGCTTCCATTTTTTGTTGTTGTCTTCTAGGTTTTGTCTGTCAGAGACGAGTTGTCCCCAGGAAGATCATTTCCCTCCAAATCTGTGCGTGAAGGTGAACGGAAAGCCGTGCAATCTCCCCGTGAGTTCAGATTCTCCATCCACAGATGCCGTTTGTTTATTTAAGTGTTACTCACCCTGAAGAGCATGAAATCATAGAAATGTTTTTTTGTGCAGGGGTATCTCCCCCCCACCAAAAATGGAGTTGAACCAAAAAGACCCAGTCGCCCCATAAACATAACCTCCCTTGTGCGACTGTCCACTACAGTCCCCAACACAATTGTTGTATCGTGGACTTCGGAAATTGGGAGGGTAAGAAGGACATTGGAAAGACGTTGTGAAACAGATGTTTTGAGGAGGAAGTGAGTCACCTCAGCATGACCCCTTTTTCACGTCTCTTGCCAGAGTTTTTCCATGGCTGTTTATTTGGTAATGCAGCAGTCGTCCGCAGTGTTGTTGCAACGACTACGAGCCAGAGGAATCAGAAACCCCGACCACTCAAGAGCTTTGAGTAAGTTTATTTGCCCGAAAACCCCTCAAAATGAATTCACATGATCGCCAGGATCTCAATTGTCTTCACATACTGAAGTGATTTCTCAAATAAATTTAAGAGCATACCAAATTAACCTTGTCATTTGCAGTCATATAAAATGAAGGAACAGCTTCAAACTATTTTTGATTTAGCACCAGTGTTCAAACATGTGACCTTGAACCTGTACAACACACAATTTTTTTTTTTTTTCGAGGAGGATGTAAAACTAAAGAATTGAAAGAATGTGGTTGCACAAGTGTGCACACCCTGTCATTACTGGGATCTGGCTGTCTTCAGAATTGACCAATCACGTTCAAATTCATGTTAAATGGGAGTCAGCCATGCAAAACAAATGTCAGGAAAAGCCTACTGAACATGAAATGTATTGGAGGTTAATCAGGTTGACGCCCATTTAACTTGAATGTGAATGTGATTGGTTAATTTTGAACAGCCACATCCCCATTATGAGAGGGAATCCACACTCGTGCAACCGCATTGTTTGAATTATTCAAATTTGTAATAATGCTTTGAGTGCTTGAAAGTGATTCACCAGTTGAGCATCTTACCGTTCGTCTCTGAAAGAATTTTTTTTGGGACGTGTTCATAAAGCATCCATTGCCTGTAGGAAGGCAGGACGTTTTTGCCGCAAATACATTTATTTATCCAGGTGTCCCGCTTGTTTGACTTTTGCCCACAATAATCCAGCACTTGCACATCCAGCAGCCTCTGAAAATGTCTTCTCTTCTTGAAAAAACATTCAACCCCGACCGTTACGTTTGCCAGTGAATATATAAACATTCCTCACTCTTTCCACCCCAAACCACATGGCCTACTTGCTAATTATGCTTCATCCTCTCCAGTCCAGGACTCTGATACTCAGCTTCTGTTGTTGTCGCTTATCTTATTCATAGTTTTGTTCCCTTATCCGTTTCCGTGTTACCCACCAAATCTAAAAAAATACTGAAAGGCAAACATTTGTCCGTAAGAATGGGTTAAAATCTGTTTTGTGTGTGTGTGTTTTTTTTTTTTTTTAAGTCCTATGCCAGACTGAGCAAATCTGAGCACACGGGGAAGCTCGGTGAACTCGAACTACAAATGCACGCACTGAGTCAAAAAGATGACAAATAGAAAGAGTCAAAACTCATATAGCCGATGTCCACAATTAGTGGCTTATATTATAATTACCGCCCCAGGCATTGTACACTAAAACATCCCCTCAGACGGAAATAGCCATTGAGACTTTTTACGATGAAATCAGATGGTTACCTGTGTCACAGTGTTGGAAAAATATACAAAAAAAATGTCTTCATACAACTAAAGTCCCTTTGTCTGGTCCTCACTGCAGTGGAGCACATAAATGTATCTTCATGCTTTACTCTCTCTTTTCATCTTTGCACTTTTCTGATTCTCGTCACAGTCAAAGAGAAATTGACAGCTGACCCGGAGAGCGAGATCGCCACCACCAGTCTACGAGTGTCTCTTCTGTGTCCTGTATGTTTTATCTTCGGGCTGCCACTACACATACCATCACTGAGAAGTACACAATATATAAAGTAATTTAATGTGTGTGTGTGTATGTTGTTGTTGTTGTTTTTTTTTTTTTTAAAGCTGGGAAAGATGAGGCTGACAATCGCATGCCGAGCGTTGACATGCTCCCACCTCCAGTGCTTTGACGCTACGCTTTATATCCAAATGAATGAGAAGAAGCCCACATGGGTGTGTCCAGTGTGTGACAAGAAGGCACCATACGAGCACCTCATTATTGATGGGTGAGCACCTTGTTCACAGCCGTTGAGCGGTGCTATGATGCAACGATATTTATTGATGATGTTTGACTAGTGCTAGGCAATGAAATGATTATCTTTTACTTCAAGTCTATTTGTCATTTTTTTAGTGGCTTCTGTATGTAATGATATTTATCTACTTCCATTAGACTTGTTAACGTACGAAACACTGGCTTGCAGTTTTTTTAAGCCTTCACCTCGACAGCTCTTTGAAAATTCTGCCAAACAAGTGCGGTGTAAGCAGAAGTCAGTAAGTCATCAATCAGATGACAGCTCTAATGCAAATAAATCTGCGGCTTTATCACTTCCGACTTTTCACGCTTGATGTAACAACAAGTGAAAATGACAGCCAACATAGAAAAGACAAAAGCGCAATTTTGTTCGCTATATTTAGTGACTTATCCGACTCCTCTATTGAACTTTATTCAAAAAGCTACAAGCAGTTGACTTCCTGCTAAGTAACACACCACATGAGTGGAATCTTTTCACATTGTTATTGATATGACCACAAAGGACTCTCAGGCAGTCAGGGAGTCAACTGTGCCAAATATTTCTACATTGCAAAAGCAGTGATTTATCGACATGTTGGAAACTTTTGACCTGTGCTATATGAGGTCGAGCGTAAGAGAGCTTGAGGGGCCACAGAGTTACTCTTCCGCTTATTTATGCACTGGCTCAGCCATGCAGTTTTACGACTCATTTTCTAATGTTGACTTAAAAATATTTAAAATGTCTATTTATTTGTGATTGTGTTTCCATCCATGGCGTGTTTTGACTGGGGGGGGGCCGATATTTTTTTTCGTAGTGGACGCCAAAGAAAACGACATTCTTTTCTTTCTATGGAAGTTGATCCAGGTTAACTCATTCAGTACCAGCCAATTCTTGACCAAGTCTGAAAAGACGTTTAAAAACGTCTTTGGGAGTGAATGAGTTTTAATGCCGGGACAAAAACAACCGTTTCAAAGCGTGGGAAATGAAAAAGTGTTGGGGGGGGGGGGGTAAAGTGATTTGTTGTTTGAGCAGTTGTCATGATGAAAAGGTGTTTGTTTTCAAGCATCCTTCTCTTTTTTACAGATTGTTTATGGAAATCCTGAACAGCTGTTCTGACTGTGATGAAATTCAGTTCAAAGAGGATGGAAGTTGGGCGCCCATGAGGTCAAAAAAACAAGTGCAGGAGGTGTCTGGCCCCTACTATGGAGTAGATAACGGTGCGTACGTACTACCAAGGTTTCCAACCTGTGTGTATAGCTTCTACACGATTCACACATAAAGGTCTTAAATCAAGCTTTAGAAAGTCTACATTTTTTTGGGCACATTATAAAGTAAGATTTTATGATTGTAAATAGTGCCGAATCTCAAACTAAACATTCTTAAAAAAAAAAAAAGATGATCACACAATCACGATAGTGGAACCGTGTGGTTTTATTTGGATCTCTTCAGAGCAGATAAGAATCAGAATAAGAAAACCTTTATTCGTCTCCCAATGGAGAAATTCCCAATTTACAGCAGCAAAGTTAAAGGAAGAAAGTAGAAGAACAAAAAGTATTGTATAGGAGCTGCTGTAAAGGCAGCCACTCTCGTGGCGCCATCTTGAAGTCATAATAACAAAATAATACAACACAACACATAAGACACAGACAGTCATTCAATCTTAACCACATTTCTGCATACCCATTGTTGTTTGAAGCAGTTATAGATGATAGAGGAGAGAGATGCAAGTCACTTCGGTACTGTCACAACTTTGGACAACCTCGGACATTGGGAACAATGTGGTCTTCAGTGTCATTTCAAAATGGAATCAAAAAGTCTCGAGGAACCCCCATATGAGTGGAATCTGTGTGACTTTGCCGGCTCTCTGTGTGCAGACGTGCCTAAAACCGAAAGCCATGAGCAGAAATGCGGGTCGGCCAATGAGAAGAGTAAAAAAGTCGATGTGATAGACCTGACACTGGACAGCTCGTCGGAAGATGAGCTGGATGATGAGCCGCCTCCGAAAAGGCCTTCGCTGTCACCCATCTCTCCGCCGCCAACAAAGGGGTCGGTCCGCAAGCTCCACGAAAAGCTTCTCGTTAGCTGTCTTTGCTCCAACTGGTGACATGATGCAACATTGTTCCTCGCAGAGTGCTGAACCTTCACAACCAGACGTCACCGGTGACAAGAGCTCCCAGCATGCCCCCCTTAGACGCCAGCTACATTCCTCCTCCGCCACCCCTCATTCAGGACTACCGCCACTTCTATCACTCAGCTAGTGACTTGCCAGGTAGGCCCCGGCACCCGTTTTCAAAATGCAACTTGTTGCACACTCGTTTGTTTGCTGTAAGTATTCTAAGTCTGCGCCGGAATTGTTTGCGTTATAAAGTGCACAACAACCTCTTAGGTCATACCAAGCCACCTTTTTTTTTTTCCTCCCGTAGGAAATAATGAATGAATAATAGAAATAATCCCTTCCGAGTGAAACTGACACTTTCCTACAACTGTTAAAAATGCATGGGTAATTTCATATATATGTGTGTGTGTGTGTGTGTGTGTGTGTGTGTGTGTGTGTGTGTGTGTCACTATATAAATGGATAAATAAAATATACATATATTTATTTAAAAAAAGAAATAAAGCCGACCAACTGACCAAAATTGAGCTTTTTATTCAATTCAAAATTGCAGCCTTTGTGATTTGGAAATTTCATTCATCAGCTCTAATTGTCAATGTTGTGTGGAGCTGCCTTTTTAATGCATAATTTTTATTTTATTTTATTTTTTTTGCAGATCTAAATTTTTTCTCCTTCCTCCAAGGCGACAATCAGGTACACCCATCGTGACCGCATGTGAAGCTGATCACACTCGCCGCTCGTGGCCTCCATTTTCTTCTTCTCCCCTTCTGTTTCAGCATTACAACATGGTGATGGCTGCCGCGGCGGCCGCATCGGCCTCGGCGTCAGAGGACTCGGACCTGCTCCTCAACCGCTACCTGCCGTATGGCTCGACCCCCATGTTGCGGGAGCCGCCGGGCACGCCGGGCAGCAGCACGCTGGCAGCCACTAACGGAGGCAGCAACAGCGGCAGCACCAGCAGTTTGGTGTCTTCCAGCAGTCTGCGGGACAAAGACCGAGAGCGCGACAGGGACAGCCACGCCATCTCGGGATTGTCGAGGTCCTCGGTGGAGGCGGCGGCGGCTATTTATGGCTCCATATCTGACGTCATCTCTCTGGATTAGAATCCTCACAAAACTGATGCACAAGGGAGACATTGAGACAAGAAGATCTTTGTAAATACGGAGAGTTGAAAGTATACAGTACTATGTACAGAGAGGAAAAATCTATTTTCAATTTACTTATCATGTATATAAACTTAGGACACTTCCTGTCCAGTGGGTCGCTTCAGTTCAATATTTTCTGTGAATACTGAAGACTTTTTCACACCTCTTCATGTGGTCCTTTGATTATATTGTACCTTTTGTACTTGGTTTTTACAGTTTTGTTTTCAATATTCCATGTCAATGGCATTAGTTTATTAGATTATGTGCACAGAACCCTCATGAGGTGAGACCTTATGGAACATGATATTTAGCATCAAAAGAAAATGGGCATTGTCGCCGGTGTTCACAAAGGCAAGTCGCAGCAAATGAGGAAAAAAGGGTAACTTTTTTTTCGAAATCGCACAGTTTCTGTTAAAAAAGCAGAAAGTGTTTTGCCATCACTGTAGACATTCATGCTATGGTCATGTTATTTTAAGGACTTATTTATAATATAAGTTATGTTTGATGTATACTGTTATGTTTTTTGAAAAGCATTCCCCTTGTCTCAAACTGTTGCCACTAGAAATACAAAACAGGTCCTTCTATGTTATTACTTTGCTCTTGCTTGTCATTTTGAGTGAGATCAAGCTGATTTTTATCCATCATGAATTGAAGCTAAGAATATATAATCAGTATTGTAGGGAAATTCTTCCTCAGTGTGTGTGTGTGAATGAATGGTTTTGATCCAATAAGCGGCCCCGTGGTAAGCGGGTAGAAAAGAGAAATGTACATGTTTTCTTCCGCCTTGCTGCTCCGCATTCATTTTGCATTCGATCGGTGTCAGCGAAGTGGAAAAGACTTGCTCTCCGCTCCACTTTCAGATTTAATTCAACAAATAGATGTGACGCGTGTTTGTTTTTGTTTGTTTGTTTTTGAGCACTTGCTTTCTCCTTTTAGGCTACACAGAAGTGAAGCATTAACCAGTAGCAACCACTCTGAGAGCAGTTTGTGTCTCTGAAAATGAAAATTCTCTCAACGCTCACCTGTTAAATGGCTTTTCATCCACTTTGAGAAGCCATACTTTATTTTGTGATTTCTTTTGTCAACTTACAAGATATTTTGGGACATCATCTCCACACCCCGTTGTAGCCCAACTATTGCAAGTCAACATGAACAGATTTCTTTCCCCTCAACTTATGCTTACAATTACTATTATTTATTATATATTTTCAGCATTTGTTTGATTGGTGGCTATGCATTTCTGTCATTGTATGTAATATTTCTTTTGTAATGATATAATTAATGCTATTTAAAAACTGTCATTGTTGCTTGACATGCATTGTAACATTTTCAGTTTCTCTGTCCGTTTTACCTATCAGATGATGTCAATAACTCTCAATAGAGGCTTTGAGCATTTTGAACCGCTAAGAGGTCTACTGTGCTGTTTGATATTTATAAGAATTAAACAGGAAAATGTGTCTGTTTGATTGCTCATTTATTTAAAAGGGGGTGGGGGTGGGGTCAAGATGCGAATCACAGGCCAAGTAATAGGCAAAACTGACAGGCATTTCCAAACATAGGGTAAAAGAGGGTTTCAATGTCCGGGCAACAGCTAAATTCAACTTAATCACTGGCAGTATTCCCATCCAGGGTGCTCTGGTAAATTAACTAGTTTCAGCCAATTTGTTCCAAAAATGATCATGAATTATAGGCATATACTGTATTTATGACAGTGATTGGCAGTATTCCCATCCAGGGTGCTCTGGTAAATTATCTAGTTTCAGCCAATTTGTTCCAAAAATGATAATGAATTATAGGCATATACTGTATTTATGGCAGTGATCTGCTGTGCTCTACTGTGAGCAACAGAACAATTAATTGCTCTTTCGTTAGATGGTAAGAGGCACAATAAACCAGCTGTCATCCATACAACAAAATAAGTCATGGGTTCCTACTAGTATATCAGATTTTTGTGCAATTTAACAGGCCCGCATTTCACAATAAGTCAATTTGTAAGTTGAGACAAGTTCAGTGTTAATTGTACATTTCCCCTTTCAAAACGGTGGTCGCATCCATTTTAACAGAAAAACGAAAATTCCTTCTTCACGCTCATGGTGAAACCAGATAAAATGTAAACACTAATATTCCGGAACAAGATATAATTTATCTCAGAACGCACAGACAAAAATAACCATTCTATAATTAACCATTGTCGCGCTATGCTTGGTCGCGTTTAATGACGTCAGAACATCGGTGATGACGTCTATAAGTGAGCGGCACCGTTTCAGATTGGAATGGGAGCTGGCGATTTTTCCCCTATTTTGATCGTTTAATCCGTGAATGGCGCCGAAACAGGACCCGAAACCTAAATTTCAAGAAGGTATCACGCTCCTTGCTTGTACCGTAATCGAACTGTGGTGATAATTAACGTCCGAGCGGATGGATTGGAGCTCAGACATTAGCTAACATCTCCATCGCTGCTAGCCTTCATTGTTGCTGCTATGCACACAGCGCTTGTATTCATGTCTTTATTCACGGTATTATCTCAGTTTGTGTTAAATTATATAATCATAACGTCAAAACCAACTTATTGATCAATTGAAAAACGTTTTCATCTGCAATATTTCGACCCCCTGCCTCTACAGGCTTTCCTGAGATAACTGCTAGCTGAGCTTGCCTAAATAGTCGAGGTTGGTTGACGTGTGCGCAACTATTACTGTGCAACTAATTTATTGTCATTACGTCATTTGTGCGCTTGTTTCCCTCTCAAAACGTGATACGTTTTGTTTGTCTAAAACTAATTGATCTACTTGTACGGATTGCTGAACTGTATGTGAATGAATGTGTTTTCCAGGTGAAAGAGTGCTGTGTTTTCATGGGCCATTGCTCTACGAAGCTAAGGTACGTTTCCACAGCACTCCTCCTTCTTGAACGTCTCCTTCTCAAAGTGTAACAATAATGTCTCTCTCCAGTGTGTTAAGATAAACGTCAAGGAGAAACAAATCAAGTACTTCATTCATTATAGCGGATGGAATAAAAAGTAAGGGAGTCGGTTCACATTTGTATTTTGGTTGGCATAAATGCCTCGTTGTCTTATTTGTTCTCTCTCTTCCTAGTTGGGACGAATGGGTTCCTGAGAGTAGAGTGCTGAAGTATGTGGACAGCAATCTGCAGAAACAGAAAGAGCTTCAGAAGGCCAACCAGTATGTCCCTTCAACAATTTTTCAGTTTTAACACTTTCAAAAAGCATACACAGCGGTTAAAAATACATTTATGTTCAAATGACATGTTTTTGTGACGTAATGAGACCAAGATAAATAATTTCAAAACTTCTTCCATCCAATAATGTGACCTACAACGTGTCCAACGCAGTTGTTTGAGAGGAGAATTAAAATAATTTGGTTGCATGTGTGTGCCCAATGTTATGTGGCTGTGTTCAAAATTAACACATCACATTTAAGTTTGTGTTAAATGGGAGTCGACACACACCTGTCGCCATTTAAAGTTCTTCTGAAGAACCCCAAATAAAGTTAAGATATTATCCTAAGCTATTCCTGTTTTTGCTTTCCAGCAGAAGCCTGGACATTTTGTGCTATTTGGAACCGTTCATAATTTCATCTGTCCACCTTGTGTGTGGCTGAAGCTGAAGAAAAATGACACACTTCCATGTGTCGCTGTACGAATAGTGTACTTTGGTGATGGGCAGTGTTGTGTCTGCACCAAACATAACTTTTGGAATTATTGCTGTGTCTTACAGGTTATAGGTCACATTAATGGTGTAATTGGTTTTGAACTATTTTTTGTTGGTGTCACTTTATTGTATCACAAAAACCTATTTATGTCCACGCTAGCTACCTATTTTACATTGCATTTTTTTACATGAGTACTGCATATATAAGTTGGCCCATGATAATCGTTCATCTATAATAGCTGTGGTATTTATTTGTCACCCTGTCCAAAAGGTTGCCTTTTTTTGTCGCTTCTTTTCCTACCATAGAGACCATTATGTTGAAGGAAGAATGAGGGGTGCTGCACCGAATAAGAAGATACCTGCGACTTCACAGAAAAACGACGTGTGAGTGCAACATTCCCAGCGCTTATTGGCTCTCCTGCTTTGCATTGCCAGATCATCATTTTACAGTGGTATTTTTTTGTTCTATTGCAGGAAAACCAAAAAGAACAAACAAAAAAGTACGTGCCTTTTATTACATGTCTTGGAGTCAATCATGTCATATCACTTGTTCCAGTTTGTCATGCTGGTGTCTGTTAATGTAGACTAACATCAAAGGGTTTTTAAAAAGTTATTCCGGAGCTGTGTTTTGATTTACCGAATCTGTTTTACAAATATTCGTCACCTGCAGTGGATATAAGTAATGTAAAAAAAAAAAAAGACAACAACAACCATGACAAATTACACTGCTCAATAGCAAATTTTAATCAGACGACTTTGTGCTCCTTAATGTATTTTTGACGCCTATTTAAAAAAATGTCTTTACTTTATCCTCGCGCATGAAGTTTTTGAGATATTTTCATGTTTTGGGTTTAAGATTGACCTATAAAAGTGTGCGCATAATGGATTTCACCAGGCATTGTAAGTTCAGAAAAAAATTCCACCTATTGCTGAATCCAAGGCCTTGCTTCACACATATGAATAAATAAAATATTATATTGTTATTATTTTGAAAACCTGATTTGCTAGAGACAAATTCACAATCAGCGTGAAAAATTCAAAAATTGATTCAACGCTTGTGGATCAGGAATTGTATGATTCTGTTATTATTATCATTATTATTATTGTTCATATTATTATTATTGTTTATAATTATTATTGTATTTAAAGGAGCTGGGTGCATCTAATACTTAATTATCAGCTCTTTTGAGCTTCTGGTTTTACCATATTTCCAAATGTTACTATTATTTTGACACGTATTTTTATTCCAAAGGCCACGCACAGACAGCATTCTTTATCAAGTGATGGCACATCCTCGCTTGGAAAAATTGCACAAGTACCCGATTTTGAGACCATTTCTTGTTTCCAGCCAGTCTGTAACACAGAATTTCGTTTGGCCCTTTTCCACCCGAGTCAAATCAAACCAAAAAAAAGATTGTCCCGCAATTTGTATTTGATATTACGAAGGGAGAGTTAAGTGTTTTTGTCTGTTTTAGCTCCTGGTCCAGGAGAAGGTCCAAGTTCAGGAAGTGACCCCACCCACCCTCCACGAAAGAAGAGGGCTCGTGTTGACCCCACTGTTGAAAGTGTATGTTCGCCACTCCCCTATACGTTGAAGTTCGAGCACATTGTACTGTGTTTATTTGTGCTGTGTTGGGAAAGACGTGTTGTTGGCTGTCTCGTGTAACATCGTGTAACTTGATCTTGTTTGGGCAGGAGGAGACCTTCATAAACAGAGTGGAAGTAAAAGTCAAAATTCCTGAGGAGCTGAAACCTTGGCTTGTAGATGACTGGGATCTGATTACGCGACAAAAACAGGTTAGTGGTGTGTTTATTTGTTAGTACTGTATCTTTGGGCTGCTGGATGGGAGCAACTGAATTGACTTGCAGTCAGTGACTCTTGGCAGTGGAAAAACAGTGACCCCTGGTGTTCTTTCTGGGGAACAATGTTTTGAGGCTTCACACCCGTGCGTTGTCATTTTTGAAAAATGCCCTGATCGTGCTGAAGTGCATATCAAATGATTCGCCTAGTCGCAACAAAACTAAGAATGTCTACTTTGACATGCATCCTAGCTCAAATGAGAGCGTTATGACCCTCAGTCTGAAACGGTCAACCACCTTTTTCTGAAGATTTATGGTCACATTACCCGCTCAGTCGGTTTCGGTCTCGTCTCCCAGTGTGCTGTGGTCCTGATGACCTTTCAATCCAGTATCACCACTCTGTGTTTGTTTTCTGTCTCCAGCTCTTCCATCTGCCTGCTAAGAAGAACGTTGATGCCGTGCTTGAAGATTATGCAAACTACAAGAAATCGAGAGGAACCTCTGACAGCAAGTAACGCCCGTTTCTAATCTTCTCAGAGGTTTGCTTGTTTTCTTAAAGTTCTGTCTGGAGACTTAAAGGTTCTTTGATCTTGGTCGCTCCAGGGAGTTTGCGGTGAGCGAGGTGGTTGCCGGCGTGCGGGAATATTTCAATGTCATGCTGGGCACGCAGCTGCTCTACAAATTTGAGAGGCCGCAGTACGCAGACATCTTGGCCAACCACCCAGATACGTCCATGTCGCAGATCTATGGCGCCCCCCACCTCTTAAGGCTCTTTGGTAAACCATCTTACACAACATTACTCCCTCTGTTCTTATCTGCTATCAAACTAGGATAGCATTGTTAACATGATTATGTGGTGGTGGGGGTACTGTCTTAATCAATTATCCTCCCATATTCTGATTTACTGTGATAAACCTCCCTCCCATGATACGTACTTCTATCATTCAAAATGATGATGCGATATGAATTAAATTGCATGATTCTAAAAATCCATCCACCGGTCACTTCATGAGGTCATTCTGGTGATGTGAATATCCAGTTATCCAATCACATGAGAGCACTTCAATGCATCAGGGTGTGTAAACAAGCTTGAGAGGATCTGCTAATGTTCAAACTCGAAGTGCGGAAGCACACAGTGAAGTGATGTGGGAGTCGTGTCTGTAATTTGTGGCGGGATTGTTTTTTCAGAAACAGATCATTTATTGGGCAAGGAACCATAAGAAAAGTAGTTATTATGATCACAAATGTGTCATTAAATACAATGAGGAAAAAAGTACAATTACAGTCAGTATTGGACACCTTTCCTCATGTTATTGAATGAAACATTAGACTATAATTTACTAGTTTATAATAAGTTCAAGTCCTGTCATGTGCTGTGACCGTTTTTCTGAGGTTTCAAATATTGTAGTAATTTGATGAGTCCCGTAGAAATATTTAAACTACTCGCTGGAAGTTTTAGAAACAAGCTTCCAATAGGAAAACCAGCCAGGTTAGTGTCAGTTCTATTTGAGAATGTGTTGTCAGCACAACGGCCAGCCTCGTGAGGTGTGTGCGTTAAAAACATTCCAACTTGAAAGACAATACGAGAGGACTGCAACCTGCACTACTCCTGTCTGCTCACAAGGTTGCACACCAGAAGGTTGGCAAATGCCTGTTCTCAATTTCTACTCCAAGATCTGACCAGTAGGAACTGACTTAGAATCCATCCGTCCATCCTGCTTCGTATCAACACTTGAGCTGCGGTGATGGTCGCGGTGAGGTGGTTACCGAGGTTGTGACCATGTCTAATCTGTTCCATGACCATGACAATCCTACACGGTCAACAGATTTCAAGAGAGCACCTTTTGGAATGTGCAGGAAAATTTGCATCAGTATTTTTGATGCTGTTCAATCTGATATGTGAGGCGCTTCTTGGTAATATCTTCCCCTTTTGGTCTTGCAAGTGCGAATCGGAGCCATGCTGGCTTACACTCCCCTGGATGAGAAGAGCCTGGCACTGCTGCTCACCTACCTGCAAGACTTCCTCAAGTGAGTTTTTTAAATGTGGCTCATCACATCAGCTCTGGCCTGGAAAACACTGCAGACACGTGACGCTTGTCTCTTCGTTGCAGGTACCTCGTCAAGAACTCTGCGACGCTCTTCAGCGCCAGCGACTACGAGGTGGCCCCGCCGGAGTACCACCGTAAGGCCGTTTGAACTTTGTGATTAGGAGAGCTTATCGTGGATCAGGATGAGTGGATCATCAAGGAAGTCTCGGACCAACTCGTCAAGTTTCTTTCATTCGGAAAGCTGCTAAGTACGCTCTCCTTGTATTGGTATGTTTTTTTAATACCACCCATTAGTTTCTACGACCCGTCTTTTGACAAGGAACTTCAACATTTCACCTTTTGGTTCTTTGTTTTTGCTCACATACAGTCATTGTTTTCTAATAAAAGTGCTTCATTTCATCATGTGTCTTCGCTTTGCTCTCTGGGACTTCCATGAAAGATTTTCTCAGAATCCAAGCTTGTTTGTTGGCTGTAACACTTGAATGAGAATGAGATAAACCGGAATGTATTTCGCACTGCGGTATAATGTGGAAGTTCTCCGGCAAAGCAAAATGTCAGTACGAATCACATTTCAAATGAGTTTGTTTGTTTTTGGCCCGTCAATGGGTAAACTGCACGAACAGCTCCGGATCCAGCAATCAAGTGATGATTTCTCCAACTTGAAAAATAGCCTCAATGCGATAATCCTCTCAGAACATGAATTGATCTCTGATGGTTTGCGTTGACCGTGTCACAGTGTGCTGTTGTTGTCAGCAGATGTGATGAGAAGCATGTGATGCCGCAGAGAGAAATATCAAGCTCTCGGATGTTTTGCAGACACCAGCCTTTCCCTCAATTGCAGTGATGTATTTGACAAAAAAACAAAACAAAGATGGTAAATGTTTGTTTTTAGACTGATTTGTGGTTTCGTCGGTGCTGGCCAACTTGTACTTGTTAGGGCCAAAAAGGGCCAAAAGCACCGTTGGAGGGATGGGGTTACTTAATACCATTTCCCCCATCGAACTTAACAAAAACCACATGTAACCATTTTTTTCTTTGTATGCCAGATGTAGCTCACCAAGACTGGCTTGAAAGAGACAGTGATTCTCTTTATTTTCCAAATTGATATCTTTAAATCAGTACCGCTATCATAGACGGTTGTTATTTCAAGTACTTGCTCCTCTTGTACTCTTCACATTTGGCACATGCATCTTAGGGATGCTCTGATTGATCAGCGGTCGATAATTAGCGGTCGACCATGGTTATTCAAGTCAAGTCAGTTTTATTGTCAAATATGCTCTGTGTGCAAGATACAGCACAGATGAAATTACTTCCCTCTCTCAACCACAGTGCAAACATGTAGTGCATTGAAACACACACAGCTAAAAATAAGAAAACCTTTATTAGTCTCGCAATGGAGAAATTCCCAATTCACAGCAGCAAAGTTATGAAAGGAAGAAGTAGAAGAACAAGATATAATAGCAGCAACCTGAATTGCATAAAAATATATAACAACAAACAGCATTTCAATCAGAATCAACTCTGAACTTCGATTATACCACTCCAAAAGGTTTTTTTAAAGCCATTGAAAAGTTGACTTGCTGATGTGTTTTCGGTTGTTGTTTTGTTGTGATGCAAACCCAAATGCGCTTCAGCTTCATTTCACAAACTGATGGCCAAACAT
Source organism: Hippocampus comes (assembly GCF_001891065.2). Lineage (NCBI taxonomy): Eukaryota > Metazoa > Chordata > Actinopteri > Syngnathiformes > Syngnathidae > Hippocampus > Hippocampus comes. Next base: position 171,233 of record NW_017805482.1, on the reverse strand, counting down.
TCTCCCACAGGATTTTCTAGGAAAGAACAGAGTTTATGGTTCCATCAATCACAGCAAGTCATTAAGGTCCTGAAGTGCCAAAGCAGCCCCAGAGTATGTTTAACTGTTTGCATGAGGTCGTTTTCCAGAAAAGCTGAATTACATTTACGCCAGATGGAACAGGATGCATAGCTTCCTAAACAGTCCACCTTTCTTTTTGTCAGTCCATAGAATTTTCTCCCAAAAGTGTTGGGAATCATTTAAATGTGTTTTGCAAAAGTAAGATGAGCCTTGACGTTCTTTTTGGTCAGCAGTGGTTTTCGTCTTGCAACTCCGCAATGAATATCGTTTTGGCCAGGTCTCTTCGTCATTGTTGAGTCCTGAACACTGACTTTAACTGAGGCGAGGGAGGCCAGCAATTCTTTAGATGATGTCCTGGGTTGCTTTGTGACCTCTTGTATCAGTTGGCACTTTGCTCTCATGGTCGTAATTTTTCTTCGCTTAGCTGCTCCAAGACAGATCTTCCATATTTTTTCCCTTTGTGGATAATGTCTCCCATCGTGATTCGCTTGAGTCTTAAAGTGTTACGATTCACTTGGTAACCTTGTAGAGACTGCAGATGTCAATTACTTTATTTCTTGAAATTCTTTAGATAATTTGGTTGCAGCTTTTCGAGATCATTTGGGCAACTTCATTTTGTCAGACTGGTTCTATTAAGGTTATTTCGTCATTGAGCAGGCCTGGATGTGGTCTCTGAATTCCATCCATTATCTGATCTGCTTGTCCTCAGGAGGATCGCGGGCATGCTTAATTCCATCCATTATCTGATCTGCTTGTCCTCAGGAGAGTCGCGGGCATGCTTTTAGCCTATCCCAGCTGTCTTTGGGCAGTAGGCAGGGGACACCCTGAACCAGTTGCCAGCCAATCACAGGGCACACAGACAAACCATCCATTCACACTCACAGTCGCACCTAGGGCCAATTTAGAATGTTCCATTAACCTACCATGCATGTTTTTGGAATGTGGGAGGAAACTAACACGGAGGAAACCAGATGCATGTTTTTGGAATGTGGGAGGAAACTGGTGTAACACGGAGGAAACCAGCGCAGGCACGGGGTGAACATGCAAACTCCACACAGGCCCAGAATCGAACCCTGCACCTCTGGACTGTGAGGCCGACATGCTAACAAATCGACCACTTGTGCTGCCTGATCTGTGAAAATGAACTACAAGATGTGATTAGCCACAACAAGGGGCTAACTAAGTCAGTGGTTCTTAACCTGGGTTCGATTGAACCCTTGAGGTTCGGCGAATCAGTCTCAGGGGTTCGACAGAGCCTCTGCCATGGAGGTTAAGACCACTGGACTCAACATGTCAATTACCGGTAGTTATGACGCGCCCCCTTGGCCATCACTGGCTGGTTCATTTCGTGCACAATTAAACACCTTGTACTTCTACTAATTGTGTTGACTTTTTTTCTGTTTTTAAAAAAATGCGTTTGTAAAAAATCATGTTTTTATTTTTCACTCATGAAGGGTTCGGTGAATGTGCATATGAACTGGTTGGGTTCAGTACCTTGAATAAGGTTAAGAACCACTGGGCTAAGTACTTTTTCACACATGGTTAGGCATACTGTACTGTTAAAAACACACACACACAGACACACGCGCGCGCGCTAAATCGCTTATCTGGAAGTATTGCACACACACACACACACACACACACACAAATCTTTTTTCTGGAAGTATTGCGCGGTGGTTCCTGGGCGTTTTTTCTTTTTGGGGCCGGGGGATGTTGTGATGCGAAGCAGCCACTAGATGTCAGGATTTCACAAAGCGTTTTCACGACTGAATTCCGCAGTTGTCAAAATATCGACATCATGTTTTAGTGGAGATCCACATGCGTGCACACAAACCACCAAAGCGTCATTGCAGCACATAAAACTGTCATCCAATCCTCGGCTCCCTCCAAGCTGCATCAATTCGACTACGGGGGATCAGTGACAACCGCAGCCCCAGAATGTTGTCACTTAAACTGACTGATGGAGGCGATTTGTGCCTCAAATGATTCCTCAACAGCAAATCCATCTGCTCTGCACTCTTTTTGAGGTGAAAAACCGCCAGCGTTTAATGTGGTACTGAATGTTTCCCCAGACTGGGAGTTAGTGGTGGACTAATTAGATATTGGGCAGCGAGTCTTAGCCGTGCATGGCTGCCAGAGCTTTGTGTGACTGCATGTCATTAGTAGTGGAAAAGTACACTCTCCACAAAGGGCTGCGGTCAGTCGGAGCCACTAAAACATGAAAGAACATATCCCGCTCTTCTGGGGGAAGGAATTTGCACAACATAAACAGCCTGTAAAATGGAAAACTACATCTGTGTCTATTTGTTTTGCTGAACGGCGGCCAGCGTTGGCAGTTCTCGCTGAAAGTCCTTCCAATAACAGTTCAGTCCAAATAAAGGAAAGGGCTGTTTGATCCATCTGTTTCCAATGCAAGCGGTGCAGTATCGAAGCGCTTTCAGAGCCCAGGATCTTGCTCGCTGGGAGGCTAATTCATGAAAGCTTTCGGTAGGCGTTGAGGCCTTTTCTCAATTAGCTTTGACGTCACGTGTTTTGTGAGCTTGCGTCTGCTGCTTGTCTCTCATGGCACATGCTAGAATAAAACACAGATATTACTGCCACGCTGACTTGTTAATGTGTGTTTGTGATCAGGAAATCTGGAAGGACTACTACTGTGACTATAAGAACATATTTAACTAACACTTTTGGTGAGTTTCCAGTGATGGAAAAAAAACGTGTTAAACCACCACGTGTTCTTCAATTTTTGGGGAAGATAGATGAGCTCGTGAATTAAACTCTTTTGAGCTATTTGTTGTTGTCATTGTTAGTGTAACGTCCCGGTTTAGAGGCTTTATGCTTAAGAGTGGGTCATGTACTCTGGTCTCTGTTTGTTATGCCTAGTTTGTGGTGACGTCAGAATGAGGCGCCGAAGAAAAAGGCATAAGAGAAACCCGTACATGAACCACTCTCCAGACCACACAAATGTACCTTTTGTCGTACCGACAAAAAAGCTGAAGAAACAAGGTTGGTGTGATAATTTTTTTCCATGACTATGTTCAACAGCGCAATTGTTCGAAACGAGCCGAGCTACAAAAAGCGAAAGTCTGAGTAATTGACGCCCCTCGAAAAAGTTTTCGAATTGCTTATAGATGCCACAGGATGGCGGCAAAGCATACATCAAATCCCTCAACTGGCTTCAATTTTCAGTAGTTTCTTGGCACGAGAATACTACAAGATCGATGCAAAAGCACTACACGAAACTCCTCAACTCTCATCAATATAGTTCATTGGTACAAAGCAGTACTTTTGTATCAGACATGGCTTAGGCTTGACTACAAAAACTGCAACTGTGGTAAGCCAGGAAACACTGTTATTATGGTTGGAGTTTGCAATGATATGCAATTGCATTGCGGCTTTATTTGACTACATGAGCTGGAGAAAATAAGGAAAGACCTCTCAGTTGAGTATGACTTAAGCTCCGTCGGAGACACTCGTCGTTGGGTATCCAGTGAAGTTTGGTTCCCCTTTTGACCTGCAGAGGGCAGTATTGGCTACAAAGTACACTGTGAACCAAGTTGGTAGTTTATTGAGTTGCCTGGTTTAACCCCATAAAACGAGGTTTCTAAGAGCAATTTCTCTCTACACATGATCACTTTGATGTGTAAAATAATAGAACGTGCTTTTTTTTTTTTTTGGTAGTGCTTAGCTTACTTAGGGTCACATGTTGGGATGGAGCCTACCTCATCTGACTCTGGTTGTTGGCCAATCACACGACGTATATAGAAAAACAACCCTTCATAGTCACATTCACAGCTGGAAAACGATCACAATTTCCCCATACTTTCCGTCAAAGTCAGCAAAGGCCCTGCACTCGGATGTGTCAAAACGATTATCCTCCTGACTGATGATCCTGTGGTATTGGGTGTGTTAAGATGATTTTTTTTCTCCCTCTCCCAGCTGCATGATTCGTAAATGTTAAAACTGTTCAAAATTTCAAGGATATGAGCTAAAACCACTTCACCAGGTCACCCGATAATAGCGCAGTTATTGTTAGATCAACAGGACAACTCTTCCACTGTGAAGAGTTTGTTTCTCATAGACCAGAAAATGTGCTTTTCAGGTTCACGTTACACTGTGGATTCCAACCTAGAAATGTGAAGTCAAGGTCCATAAATAGTCGTGAAAACAGCGACGTGATCCCCGCCCGTACGACTGCCAACATGCACGCGTGCAGTGGCGTGTACGTTAGATTGGTGGCTGATTAAGCCATTAGGAGTTCTGAGTCGTGACATGTTGTCCAGCCGTGTCCTCGGTCAGCTCCGGCTTGAGTGATTCAGCGTGACCTCGCCGAGCCACGGCGCTGCCCTCGATCTTGTAACTATTCTCCTTGCTTGTTGACAGCAGCTCGCGTCGGGGGTACAGCACGCTGACCTCCTGCCAGTCTGCGCAACGGCGGAAAGGTAATGAGGAGAACTTCTCGACAGCTCTTTGCCTCGACTGACACACACACACACACACACACACACACACACGCGTAAAGTATTAAAAAAAATGTTGGCAGACTTGATGTGCGTGTGGGGGTTTCCACCCTTTCATCACTCCCGTTTCCCCTGTGCATGTGTTCATTTGATGTTTTACTCTCCCTTCAAGGGTTTTACACACTATAATCACTCCTCAGGTGTGTACTAACATTTTATGTGTTGTTTTTCAAACGCAGACTTATGTAATGGAGGATGGTATGTCTCTGGGAGCAGAGCGGTCTGGGTTTTATTATGATTTAAGAGGCAAGTCACAATACTGGTACTGCCGCATTGGGACATCTTCCTGTTACCACTTCAGGAAGTGGAAATGGAAAAAAAAAATAGAGGGTTGTTTTTTTTCCCCCCATAGAATAGAGTAACTTTTGTGACTGACTCACATTCTGTGTTCCAGTTCACCCAAAGTGTGGTGCACCTCCCCCCCCCCCCCCCCCTAGAATAATTCACGCATCTCTTAATGGACCTTCCTGGGAGGGGAAAGTGGCCTTTAACAAATCGACTGAAGTAGGACGGACAAATATTGTTAATCAGGCCGAATTTAAGCATTTCCTCCCTTTTCAATTGCGGGATGTCTCGAAAGATTATCTGGAGCAATTAACATGTGGTGGTCAAGAGTGATTCCCTCCCTGCCTCCCTCCATGATCTGCTCATGAACACCATCAGGGCCAACAATCGTAAATGTTGAATAATCCTGACGCTTGCTGCTACTTCGAGATTAGTCTCAGTCCTACAACAGATATGTAGTTTCGGTGACGAGACTTGTCCTTTTGGTGTGACGGGTGAGCTGGGATCCAATTTTGGGCGACAGTAGGTATACACTGGTCGCCAACCAATGGTGGGGGCAGCGGTACAAACAATCATGGGCATTCACTTTCAGGAGAATTTAGAGTTTTCAATGTTTGCAGGAGGAATCCAGAGTAGCCGGAAAAAAACAAAACAGTACACCGAAGCCCAAATTCGAACCCCCAATCTCAGAATTGTGAGCCGGACATGCTTACCGCAAGTGCGGCGTGCTGCCAAAAATCACTTCTGGTGTTAAAAGTTGATAGGTGGCCATCTCGCTTAAAGCACACAATGGTTGATGATGTAATATGACTAAGTATGTCCTAAGGATAGCTCATCCACCCCTTATTGACTAGTTAATTGATGAGGCGGCATGTCCTAATAATTTTATTTAGTTCACATAGTGTCAGTTGGATGTCATAAGTGAATTAAATTCTCCCTCATTGGTGGGTCGGTCTAGATGAAACAGAAATGGCACAGAGTCAATTAATCATTAATCCAGCATCTGCTCGTGGCGACGTTTGAGACTCCCCTCGGATGTTTAATCACCTGATAGCGTTGTGTTGGAACATCACACCAGCGCTGTTGGACTCGCTGTAGCATCATTGAGCTCAAATGTTTTGATCCTCCTCCAAGTGTGCTCATTGGATATTCACCGCTGTGCGTGGAGCGTCGAGGGCCGCCGTGGCGATCCCACCCACGGCAACACTCCGTCAGGACCCGTGACTGAGGAGGATGTTGTGCATACGCAGCCTTGACAGCATGCTTAACCCAGAAGCCGAGCAGGGACAGGAAGCAGTTGACTCTTTTTTACATATTTTTTCCCGCCTGGGAATTTCCTCCTCGCCGTCAAGTGTGACCTGTGGTCAAGATGGAGGGGAATGAGGCTTACTGTACGTGTAGAAGTTGTCGAAAACTTATCAGAGGGGATCCAGTGGCCATTATCGGAGAGAACAGCATCAATTATTTGCACTGGCAGATGTTCACCGAGGCAAATATGCATGAATGCCGAGCTGGCAGGCCTCCCTCAGCCTTCAGTATGCATGCAGGAGCAGTTGTTATGCTGGCTCGTGTACAGACAGCATTCATCTGCGCTGTCAGCGCCGCCAACCACTTTGGTGGAAATTATTTCACCCCTTAATAAGAGAACCGTGGTGCTCTATTACATTTGGCGGTCGGGGCAACATTCTTGGTGGGTCTGTCATCACGTGGCCGCTCTCCAACAGTAGGTCTTGTGTGCTTGGCCGCCCCCCACACCCTTTAACCCACAGATGAAAATGATACTCTCGACGAGACCCCAAATGAAGCCGCTAGCCTGCCCGCCATCAAATGGCGGGTCTGAAATTGTGTCAAATATCACGTTGATGACGGAGTCGTATTTGGAGGACGTGCTCATGCTGTAAGTGCGGATGACTTCTGTATGAAGGGGAAAAAGGTCAGGTTCAAGCTCATCTAACACAGCCCGTAAAAGCAATCAGGACAAGATCACATCGTTTTACAAAGTAACACGTGGCAAGTCTGGACTCTAACTGATGTGAATGTAGATTCATTGGCACGTTACAGCGCTGCATTCCCGTAGATAGATTGACCATTTAATAACTACTTGCCACTTAAGTTGGCTAATGCAAAATGCAATGCAGTATTATAGTCTTTTGCATGTGCACATTTCGAACATTTCACAATACTTTTATGTATAATCTGCTCATGTTCAAAGTTAAGAATTCCCTGCCCAGTCACGGTGCTTCTTGTGTAAGGCGCTCTCCCCGTTGCAAGCTGCCAATAACAATAGCAAAGTTAGCGTGAGACAAGCGATGACTATTAATGGTGTGCAACCACGACTTATGGAGCTTTGCTACAAGGAGGGGCTTTTTTTTTTCCCTTCTTTTTTTGGCAGACTGCCACTGGCCGCGCTCCCCCTGAGGGCTCTTACTCATGAATCAGAGAAAATGGGAATTTCGCATATTAAAAGAGGGTCAACGTCTCGAATCACAGCACTGGGATGTGGAGGGACTCATCAGGCCCTCTGCTGCTCGTTTCAAGACAATTGATTCAAGGGGCATCGCAAAAAAGGATCCGTTACAGGAAAACATCTCTTGATGAAATTCACCGTTCGGTCACCTGTGTCTACAGAAAGTTCTCCTACCATTGTGTTGACAACATTCCATGTATAGACTACGGCATTGGCATAACGATAACATGTCACGTGGACCTGATAAAACACGAAGCGCTGTGACATTCATGCCAAGCCAATAAGTGGTGATGTCATATTTTAAAATCCATATGTGAACACAAAGTCATGTAAACTTAACATCCACTTTAATGCAAATGCCAAGCACTTCGGTGACTAGTAACTGATCTAGGCAAAGCAAACAAGCAAGCCTACTCAGTGTTGTCATCTTTGCGACTTTCCTGACCCCTCTCGCAACTATTTTTGAAGGATAGCGAGGAGAAACGTACTTTGTGGTGGTCTGAGAAACGTCTGGATACTCTGAGACGCCCACTCGAGCAGGACACGTTCAGCCCTCCCGTCCAGACTGCAAATGAATGGCACGTGCTCAAAAGACGCTGTTTGCTCATTTTAATCTGCCCAACTGTTGTTGTGGAGGTGGTTGCGATGCAAGTTACTACATTAAAACGAAGCAAGCAGCTCGGAAAAAGACACATTTTCAGAAATGCTGATACGAAAGATTAACTTGGTTGTTTAATTTCACACTTGATAGGTGTGCAGGCTCTCCAGAGACCGAGCTAGCTGTATACAAGCAAAAAAAAAAAGGGAAATGTTGACCTCCATTTTCACAGATGGCTGTTTTTGTTTCCGTAGAAACTTCTATTTTTGTCTCTCAAATGCAGTTGTCACAAACAAAGAACCACATCGATGCCATTTTTCAGAACAGCTTTTTACTCTTCATACCAGCATGATAATGCCCTGCGAGACTCGTCCATTTTGCTGTGCTCGGTATATTTGTCTTCCATTCACAAAGTCATTGGTAATATTGACACGCAGACGTTTATTTGTCCGATCAACAGAGGTCATCCCGCACTTTGTTTGTTTGCCCGGTCAATTGCGTCCACTAACAGAGCACGCTAGCCAGGAGATGTCAAAAAGGGTTTAAACACTCATCAGGGGCCCCTCCTCCCTGTCCAGATCACTGGGTCCTTCACCCTCAACTCCCCGATAAGATGTCTGGAGTCGCTCCGCAGACCTGTTGCTACTCGGACAGAAAACAGCCCTCGAAGGAAGGAAACTCGGGCAACTGTAAATATTTGGCCACCGGAGAGCTTTATGGCGTTTGTTGTAAAAGGAATTATAGCAGCGGGGAGGTGACGCATGGGTGTCAGAGGCCTTGAAGCAGCCCGTGTTTACAACATCGCCTGCGAATCCTCCCACGACTCTCGGCCAAGCCCGGAGAAGTCAACCAAATAAGCACTTGGGCGCACGGAATGCAAACAGCACCATTTTTACAAACAGGTTGAGGAAAACAGGTGTGAGCATGCTGCCCTGCAGGCCAATCGTGCTTCCAAGTGTGTTCACTTGTTGTGGTGACTCACAGGCAAGACAGGACCATGTCCTCGCTGTGACTGATTTGAAGCATTCGAGTGGATAAAATACTGTTATTTGCTCAGTAAACCCGCAGGCTGTGGAAGACTGTCAACAAGACTGTAATAAGACATTTGGAGTCACCAACGAATTTGAATGAACAGGACATATAAATTACAGGCCCGACACGGCTAATAGCTTAGCATAGCGTGGCTGCTGGAAACAAGGAAGTAGTTAGCCTGGTCTTTTTGGAGTTAAACAGGATGCAAAGCGATGATAATTGCCATGTGAACGTGTTGTTCCACTTTGAACAAAGCTGGCGGCTATGTTAGACAAGGTTCATGGCAACCTTTCTGAAATTTTATTCATTTGTCGATTAAATGGTTTTCGTCAACAATTCTAATTGTTTGACCTCAAACCGCGCCCCCATGCTTATCACTCGATTACTGCTTGGCTAGCTGTGGACGACGCATGAGGACAATTAAGGCATGAACATAAACACAGCATGTGATGCTAATTCGCCTTGCTAGCTAAATATAGTTTCAAATGAAAAGATAACCAAGTGTTCTACGCATTCATGAATTTCCTGTAGCACTTGTTAGTCATGAGCTGGACCCTCGCCCAGGTTACCTTGGGAAGCCAGAACCTCAGAAATTTGAAGCAGATGTCATAGCCTCGAGGCTAATTTCATTCTTCTCATCCGCCACTGAGCAACCAATGCTTTTTATAGGTCAGCCTGTCTGACCAGGTAGTTGAAATTGTATGGACTAAACTCATCGGTTCTTATCAAAACATTTCAGATGAAATTGGGTTTGCCGTGAAAGAAGTTGAGAGTACCAAGGGTCAAGCCCATTAAATGGAGATTGTGACAGACCTGGCAAACGTACTTCTGGATGAACGGACAATTCTTAAATCAACCAAACATGGATGTTTTTGGAATGCGGGAAGAAGACAGAGTACCTGGAGAAAATCCACACAAGATTGGCTCGAACCCCAACCCTGTGAACTGTGAGGCAGATGCGCTAACCGCTTTTGGCCCCATCGTGAAATTATGCCCTTCGGAGGAGGGGAGTGGGTTGGGTTCTGTCGTTATCATCTACCTCTGCCTCTCTTTAGTTTCCCCCTCCTTATCCATGTTGCATGAGGCCTTATCTGTATCCCTCTCATCTCTGTCTCCCCCCCCTCAGGTCTTATCTACCCGTCTCTTTCATCTCCCTACTGCGGGGCGCCCGGACATCTCGTCCAATGTGCGTCCTCCCCCCGGCTTGCTTCCCAAAAAGGTCAGGCGGCTGCCTCGTCCCAGATTGCCAGAGGATTGGGATTCCTCATTACCCTGTTAACTGTACATTTATCTGACAAGACAGGGGAGAGAGAGAGAGAGAGAGAGAGAGAGAGAGAGAGAGAGAGAGAGAGAGAGAGAGAGCGACCCCCGGCATCATTAAGCTTTAATGGACAGCCTCGAAATGAGAGGGAAGCCATATGAGGACAATTAAGGCATGAACATAAACACAGCATGTGATGCTAATTCGCCTTGCTAGCTAAATATAGTTTCAAATGAAAAGATAACCAAGTGTTCTACGCATTCATGAATTTCCTGTAGCACTTGTTAGTCATGAGCTGGACCCTCGCCCAGGTTACCTTGGGAAGCCAGAACCTCAGAAATTTGAAGCAGATGTCATAGCCTCGAGGCTAATTTCATTCTTCTCATCCGCCACTGAGCAACCAATGCTTTTTATAGGTCAGCCTGTCTGACCAGGTAGTTGAAATTGTATGGACTAAACTCATCGGTTCTTATCAAAACATTTCAGATGAAATTGGGTTTGCCGTGAAAGAAGTTGAGAGTACCAAGGGTCAAGCCCATTAAATGGAGATTGTGACAGACCTGGCAAACGTACTTCTGGATGAACGGACAATTCTTAAATCAACCAAACATGGATGTTTTTGGAATGCGGGAAGAAGACAGAGTACCTGGAGAAAATCCACACAAGATTGGCTCGAACCCCAACCCTGTGAACTGTGAGGCAGATGCGCTAACCGCTTTTGGCCCCATCGTGAAATTATGCCCTTCGGAGGAGGGGAGTGGGTTGGGTTCTGTCGTTATCATCTACCTCTGCCTCTCTTTAGTTTCCCCCTCCTTATCCATGTTGCATGAGGCCTTATCTGTATCCCTCTCATCTCTGTCTCCCCCCCCTCAGGTCTTATCTACCCGTCTCTTTCATCTCCCTACTGCGGGGCACCCGGACATCTCGTCCAATGTGCGTCCTCCCCCCGGCTTGCTTCCCAAAAAGGTCAGGCGGCTGCCTCGTCCCAGATTGCCAGAGGATTGGGATTCCTCATTACCCTGTTAACTGTACATTTATCTGACAAGACAGGGGAGAGAGAGAGAGAGAGAGAGAGAGAGAGAGAGAGAGAGAGAGAGAGAGAGAGAGAGAGCGACCCCCGGCATCATTAAGCTTTAATGGACAGCCTCGAAATGAGAGGGAAGCCATAAAAGCGGGAGCCGAAGCAGAGTCTCTCTTTAATGTCTCTGATCGCCCTGACAGGATTATTAATCAGGAACTAAAGGAATTTAAAACCTTTGCTCTTGGCTCCCTCACTTAGAGTCTTTAGCTTGCACCATTACATAGCAAGCCAGGGTCAGGAGGGCCGCAGCTAATTGGTTCTACAGGGTTTTGAATAACAATGAGCTGAGCCCAATTACTGAACTACAGAGAGGCGGAGATGAGAGCGGGAGGGTGGAGGAGGAGGCCCAGCGGAGCGGGCGCAACGGAGGACGGTGGGCGGAGGAGGAGCGGCTGCCGCTGTCTCTCTCCTCCTCGGAGTTGGGATATTAATGAGATCAGTAAATGAGTGC
>NW_017805482.1:131928-159414 GCF_001891065.2 Hippocampus comes | reverse complement strand
ATTCGCTATTCCATTTGACTTTCCCCACCAAACGCTTCTCTCTTTTTGTCCCGCATTTTCCTTTCTCTTTGTATCTCATGTTCATTTATTAGTGATGTGTTTTGCTTTGCGCCAACACGGGCGGGGGTGGAGGGTTTGGGGGGTGTGTGGGGGGGAGATGCGTCCCTGCGGTCCTTTGATAGCGCCGCTGTATTGCAGCCTGTTTTGTAAAGCCTTTAATGCTGTCTGCGGGGCTTTCTTCTGCACTGATGGCCAACACGGTTAGTCCCAGCAGTTTAGACGAGACTGGCTTATAAATCTGAGCTCATTCAAAGGCCGGGGATCCTCATTTTTCTGGCCCCTACTGCTTTGCCCGGGCATCAAGGCTTGTTTTTCATGTTCTTACTCATCCCACATGTCATGTAACTGTGGCTGGATGAGGCTGCACACTATCAGCACTCCGGTGCATCACACACTGTCCCCGCCGCTGCTGCTGCTGCTGCTGATGAAACTGCTTTAGCAGATTTTGGAGAGCTCATTTGTTCCAGCCGGCAAAAGAGCTTCTCCAGCGCTTGAAAGGAAATCACGTGCTTCCGCAATTTTTTTTTCGACTTTTTTTTTTTCGGTGGGGAAGCGTCCTTGAAACGTCTGCGTCACCGCCGTTGAGCTGTAATACTTTTTAAATGGTTCTTCTTTCAGACTGACGAATTTCTCCTCCTTCCGAGCATTCACGGCTTTCAATAAAAGCCGCCATTATGCCGCCACCTCCTCATCTGCTTCTCAACTGCCGTTTCGAGTGCCGCAAATTGGAAATGAGATTTAAAAATTGCTCGAAACGGATAGCTAGTGTTCACCCGAGCCCTGTGCCAGCCGATATTCACTGTCGTCGCTGCGCCGCGGCCGGCTGTGAGATGTTAATTGCTGCTAGCAGCGGGTTTAGCCCTGACCTTTCCACATCAGCAGGCAAACAAAATTCTTGGTAGCCTCACACGCCTTTTGTCACTTGCTCTTCACGGCCGGATTTCTCCCAGATGAGACGGATTCTCTTTGCTTACACTTTTAATCGGCTATAGAGCAGCGGCGCAATACTCCAGCTGGAAGGAGGAGGAGATAAATGCCTTCTTAACTCTCGACTGCAAATGAACTATAAATGCTTGAGCTGGATTGCTGCTCATTCTTCAATTATGTAAGCCACCATCTGTGTTTTTTTTTTCCCCCATACTCAGCAGTGTCAAAAGAAGCGCAATATATGCAAACATTGCCGCCACGCTAGATTATGATATCGTCACCAGTCAAATCCAAGAAATGATCAGGATATGTGAAAGAATAGCATCCGTGTTTGCGCTGCGAGTTGAGCCACGCGAGCATTAAATGCGCGGCGCACATGCTTTGTTTATGCCGTTCTGAATATTCATCTGCAGTGATTGATTGGCTTCATGTAGATTTGTCATGCAAATACCCTTTGAAGTTCCTCCTCAGCAGTGCTGGCATGCTGAGGATGAAGTGTCGCCTCTCATCATTGTAAAAAAAAAAAAAATTATGAACTGCTAATATATTCTCAAGTCTTCACTCTCTCATATTTGCATGCTGTAACGGTGTCGGGGCTGTACTCTCCCAAGAGTTTATCATTATTTCACATTTATTTTGTTTCCCTAATTACCTAATTAATTCCGTTGTTTTGATTGTGGTGTTTACCGTGCGCTCGGTGGAAGTGTAATCCGGTAGTATTTGTCTGTTTGAAGAAGAAGCGCCCTCGCTGAATTATTCATGCGCCGCTTCAGCGACATCGCAGCCGTTTAAATGATGAAGGCATTCGTGAAATCATCCCTCCCTCACGAACACACAGACACTCACACACACACACATACACACGCACACACACGCACACACACACACACACACACACACACGCACACACACACACACACACACACACGCGCGCGCACACACAGCCGAATATCACATGTCACGTGACCAGCTGAGCTAGCAGGAGCCTTTGTCTAATCGGACACCATCATGTAACCTTTCACCCCCTGCCCCATTGTGCTATACACTTGCCGTGTGTGTGTGTGTGTGTGTGTGTGTGTGTGTGTGTGTGTGTGTGTGTGTGTGTGTGTGTGTGTGTGTGTGTGTGTGTGTGCAAGAAGGAACATGGACACTTGAGTGGACCCGCAATCCCTCCGGAGTTCTGCTGGTGTGTCAAATGCCGCTCACCGATTGCCCTTTGGCGTGTCATGTGGCAGCACTTCACACCCTCCGAACTGACCCCGCTTGATTGAAAAGCAGCACGACCACTTTGTGAGTGTGTTTAGTGTGTCTACCGGGGCTCGTCGGTTTATGACGGAGTAAGCTGGAACGCGCCGGAGTCTCTCACTAACCGACACGAACGCAGTCGTAAAGTCATAATTATTGTCAATATTTGTATAATAAACCCGTGACCCTCGTGAGGATAAGCGGATCAGAAAATGGATGGATGGTTGGATGGATGGATGACAAACGCTTCCAGGGCAGTATTATAAAACAAATGAAAAATGAGGTGGTATCTGAGGGCAGGGGCGTAGCCAGAAAATTTCCAGTGGGGTGGCCAAGGTGACACAACACATCAGAGAGGAGTGGCCACGTGTGCGTGCGTGCGTGCGTGCGTCGTTGTTGATCATCCTATCCACAGTCAAATAAAACGAAATGAAATTCGCATACACAGAACAATGCCCTTAATTTACGAGATAACGCCATTTTCTTTGCCGTTGCTTTGCTTTTGTGTACTTGGAGTCTCACTTCTGTCTCATGCTCTGATTCGCTGGCTAACAGCGAATCAGAGTGATCAATTGTCACCATTGGCCATTTTGCATACTGCGATCAATGGCTCATTCATTCAAATCGTAACTAAAGAGCGCAATCGTGCAAAAAAATCTTTTCAGTCCTCCGAATTTGATTTTGCAAATATTGCCTCATCTAGCTGCTAATCTTTATGAGCCTATTTTTCATATCCAAAGCATTGTAAACCTTTAAAAGGTAATTTGCCCATGCCCATGTGAGGCCGATGTGCTAACCAGTCGATCACCATGCCGACCTACAATACACAATACATCTATATTTATTAATGAGGACACGCACTATAAAAACGGATGGATGGCTATACCACTCCTCCCCCGTCTATCTGATTTGTCTGCTTACACTGCGGTCCCATTGGCAGATGGGCCATTCATATCTGATTTGTATCCATAAATGATTTTGGAGTTCACTCACCCTGATCCATGCCGTGTAAAAATAGTCCAAGTCACTGGAGTACCTTTTTCAAAGTTAGAAACAACCGGATAGCTTATAGTCTATTAATCAAATGCCTAGGTTGTACCTAGAAAGACAGAAATAGGCTCCTGCTGTATTTGTGCCGGTGCCGGAAGAGTACTTTCCCTGAGGGATGACAAGGAGAGAAGCGTTGGCGGCTCTCAGGAGGATTGTCTGTTTATTGTGTTTACCATAAAATCCTGAAGGACATGCAGACATTGTCGTCATCGGTGGTGCATAGAACACATTCTCCCGCCTGAGTTTTTGCTTTTTCTTTTTTTTTGCCATCTCATTTCCTTCCTGCGAACCCTTACATGACAAGTGAGGGTGGCAGGCGTCACTTTTATGCATTTGCAAAAACCACTTTGACATCTCTTAAGGGACCACACTCCTCTTCTACGTTCATTTACATGAAGAGAATCCATCGACAGGCATTATTTGTTCGCGGCTTCTTTCATGGCAATCCCTAAGGGTGCCATTGTCCTTAAAATGCACAAATCACAAGCACTACCTCTGCTTTTTAAGGATGCTTCTTTCTTTTGATGGCGGCCGCCTTGATGGACGTTATCTGCTTGCACGACTCCAGGCTCAGACAAAGCCCCGAGCATACAGAATGTACAGTTTTATTGAAAAAAAAAATATCGTGCATGCTTTTCTCTGTGTATCCAAGTAGATTCCCTATTCTATTTGATCTAGCCTAAACATACATCTTTAATCTGTGCTGCAGGCTGTGTGCAAGGCGGCGTGTCATTGCAGCCCCACCGGGAGGCCTACAGAGGGCAGCATAGCAAACGCAGCCTTGCCTCTGTGCTCCATTACACCTGCAACCACCTGCCACACCTACTGTGTCTTTATTAGCATACTTCTTCATTGAGTCACATGAGGAAATAAATAAATAAATGAGAAAAAATAAAAACCTCCACAAGATGATGAGGAAACCACCACGGGCCCTCGGGGTGTTCTTCTGTTTGTACTGACAGAGGACGAGTTATGCTGGTTGGTTTTGTAGTAGGGGGGGGGGGGGGGGGGGGAAATTATCATTATTATTAGTGGCGGATCGCCAGACGTGGGGTAATTTTAAGTTTCCCAGCAGGGTGGTGAAAAAAAAAAAAAGAGTCTCTCAATGTTATTCCTGCCTTCTTTTGATCCGGGCTGCATAATTCATCTAAGATACTTAGCCTGAATACACTTTAATGATGATGACATTTCCCAGTGTGATTTTTTCCAAGTGTTTTAATGTACTGCCTTCATAGCAGATGTGTTTGCGGCGGTGAAACGCGAGGACGCCACATCAAGCTCGTCAACTAAATCGAGCTTTCATTTATGTTTAATGAGCCTTCACTTTTTTTGACCTCACGCTGGGTGGTATGCACTGTGCTTGTGGCTGCTGGGGCTGTTCTCGTGCATGCTTAGTCACATCATGGGTGAAACCACCGAGGGACTGATCGCTGATGAAAAGTATCCAGACACGTCAAAATAGAAGGCTAAACTAGAGGCTATACTGCCTGAGGCTGAATTTACACTGCTGGTCCGAGTGCCCGATCGTCATTGAATGCCTATCTCCAAATATATTTACATATAAATTTCAATTGACATATCCGATAAGGCTGCACTTAGAGTCACTGAACACATGCAACAAGCCCCATGTATAGACGCTTACATTTTAACTCCTCAAGCAGCGGCACGGAACTGGCATTTAGTTGGCATGGCCTGACTATTCATTAGTCACTAGCCGCTAGCTCATGGCAACTGGCAGACTGCTTTTCAAATGCAGTTCCTCATCTCGCAAAGAACCACTGCACCTCCTCTTGGCCCACTGTGACCAATGTATTGGCATCCCATCTAAACACAGCATAGGTCAGGGTTTTCTCGAACAAACTGAACGATCAGTGCAAACATGTCCCATGAGGACAATATTCTCTCGTCACGTCACTTACTCCAAACCTTGAAAGTAGCCTTTTCCTGCATTAAGACGTAACGATAGTTTGTGCTGCAGTAAGTGCTCCTATCTGAGTCTTTACAAGGCACCAGGGATTAGGCCACAGTAGCACACTCATCTCATTTGCGTCAGAGCCGGGGAAGCGAGCACTCTAAATACGCTCTGCACCAACACCACGTACGAGCTAGAATGGAGACGAGGGCTCTCCGATATGAGGGGAGCGCACGGCACCCACCCCCCGTTGTTCTCCATCGACATGGCCGCCTGCTTCTCGGATGCTGGGAATGTTCCGGGGCTTCAAAGGTTGCCTTTTTTTTTTTTTTTTTTTTTTTTTTTACGTGCACCACCCCACGGCCACAAGCGCACAGATTAATATTTCAAAACATGTTTCTTTGCTTGCAGCCCGCCACGCGCCTCCCCCCTCTCACCCATTCCTCCCTATTCCAACACCTACTCTCCTCAGCCCTCCCCACCTGCCCGCTCTCTCGCTCACCCAAATGTGAGATTTTCTTTTCCACGTCTCATGTTTTGCTGCTCCACTGCTCGCCTCCATCCAATCACTAGTGCGCTATGTTTTATGGATTAATAAGACATGATCCTGTAAGGTCCAGTACCAAAGTAGTGGTGAGAGGTGTGTTTGGAGCTGGGCGCCGTCTGCAGTTGAATTTTAATGAGTACCAAGGGGAATAGCCTGTCTTTTTTTTTTTCCCCCGAGGTGTCCTTCTGGTGCCTGGCTGTGAATCACTGTCACACAAACAAGGTATTTCCCATCATGCCTCTGTTTTGGCTCACTAACGGCAGCGAGTTGTGGCCTCGCAGGCACACCTGCTCCACTGTCCTAATTGAACAGATGATCTGCCAATTTGTCATGTTTATCTTCAGAGGAACGCCAGCCCCTCCCCTTATGGTGCAGGTGTTAGCAGAGCTTTTTTTAAATTTTTTATTTTTAGGTGATGACAGATCTTGTAGTCATTATTGAATAATTCATTAATGCCTTTAGATAGCATCTTCAGCACCTTTTTTTTTTTTGTATCCAGCGCCTCGCAGGGGAAACCTTTTATTATTATTCCCTCTAGCTGACAGCACAGCGTATGATAAAAGATAATTGCCCAACTCGACTCAGCTATTGATATTGAAATAGTGCTGAAATTATGCGATGTGTTTTAAAGGTTAAATGAAGGTCATTAGCGTAAAAACTGTGCAGGGTAATTAATGTTCCCTAAAAGAAGCATGAAAATAGAACGTAAACCGTTTAAAAACCTTTTAAGGTCCTTGTCAACTGAAAATAAATGTCTTCTAAATTTAAACCAACACAGAGAAGTTGACAAATTTGAACCAGGCCTGATCATCGTGAAAATTCAAGCTTTTCTCTCCACTCTCAGCTGAATGCGTTGAAACCACGACCCGTTCAGCTGTCAATCAAACACCAATTCTATGAAAAAAAAAATGGATGCTACCTGACACATCAGACTTAATATATATATATATATATATATATATTTTTTTTTTTACCTCACTCTTCGGCCTCTTCTCCATGATATGCGCACACTCACAGCAGACCGACAATGCGGCGTTCTAAAGTGGTGACACCAGCCCAAAGCCCCGGTCCTCACACTGGCTGTGAAATCAGACTTCACTCAAATATAATTTCTACAACCTGGAAAAATGGATGCAAATTAATATTGCACACTTTACCTCGCTCTTCCGCCAGTCTCTGTGTGATATGCGCGCCCTCACGTCTGACAACGACGCACTCTTAAGCGGCCGTGCCAGTGGACTGTCCAAAGGGAAAATGCATTTTTGGGGTGTAGGCATAGCTAGCTAGCAAGCTGCATGTCGGAGGGGAAGGGCTACAAATATATAAGGGTTCAATGTTTTGGTTTAGCCATTTATAACTCACCTAATTGAAGGTGATTACACAATAGTCTGCGGCATGTTTTGTCCATAAAAAAATCTTCCATTCAAGGTAACTTGAATGTGTGATTTTTCGGTGAAATACGTAATCATCCATCCATATGGACATGTTATGGTTTCAGATGAAGAGTGGACGTAATCAATGTCTTCTGTCATTTCTGCTGCCGTTAAGCCATCCCTACTTAGCCCCGTCTCTGTCACTATGGCGACCGGGGTGGGGGCAGATGCAGGTGGCGGGCTGCAAGCTGTAAGACGTCATGGTGAGCCGTTTGATTGAAGCCGCACAGACTTGTGCACATCTGCTTCGCCGCTGCTACACTGACGCAAGGCAATGAATACCAACCCACTCCAATCCTCTGCGAGGATATCATACCTCCGTTTGCTTGTGTACGCCATAAATCGACAGGTTCATTTGAATAGCATACCATATCAAGGTCATATTTCACACTGTCAGACCATTTATAAGATACACTCACCATTTACGCCTTCACAATTGAATGAAATTCAATACAGGCGCCGAATGGAAAGATAATAATGCACACTTTCAGTCTGTTTTGCTTTGTTATGGTTGTCGTTTGCAGTGACAGATGATTTATACTGAGTTATGACTAAAAATGTCTGTCTGGCTGAAGGTACTGAAAATGTCTGCATTTTAAGTGTCCCAAACAGGCCAGTGAGGACACCTCAAAACGTCTTCGAACCTCAAAACGTCTTTGAAAATGTCATGCCTCCCGGCTCAAACCACAGTTTCACTGATTGACACCGAATTTTCATGGGCATTTCCATCATGACAGGAAGCACTAAAATGTCTGAAGGACCCATGCACAAAATAAAACAGGAAGTCGGCCATCTTAGGTTCAAGTGGTCATTTTGTGTAAATTACAGGGCATTTAACTTCAACCGACTCAATCTGGGAGGAAAAATGGGAAGACTTTCTTCGGACCCCAAGGTTAGAGGGACCCTATAACTCCCCCCATCGACAAAATGTCATCGAGTAAAAAAAAGGACAAGTTAAATAGAAAGAATGAAACACAAAAATGCTTAATTTTTGGGAGCCTGACTACAATTTCTCATCTTACAGCACAGTGAATTGTGGAGTGTGGAACACAAGATGAGACCAGTCAACTCGTTGAAGAGAAAAACCTGCACAAGGCTCCCACTGATTTGAAAAACTGCATTCAGTGTAATGGTGAGTTGTTTCATCAGTTGTTTTGGTTTGTTTCGATGCGGTGACTGAACGTTTATCACATTATAGACAAGGGCATAAATATCTTTCGGTGTTCCCAAGCAAACCATAACAAAACCTTGTCGTCTGTTAGTTTGGTTTTTAATAGCCACCTAGTAGAACAAAAACATGTAACAAAGTGCTTTACAGGACAGTTAACATAAAATAACAAAATATGGTAATAACACAACACAACACAAGATATGGGCAGTCATGCAATCATAACCATACTCCAGCATATGCCTTGTTGTTTGAAGTGGTTATCGATGAAAGAGGAAAGAATCAAAGTGTCTTTTCACCAGTGGATCAGAGATGTAATGCTCAAAATGTGCTCACGTCTGCTCCGAGTTTGAAAGTAAACAAGAAGCTGTTGCTTCCATTGACGAAAAAGAGAGACTGGTTCACCTCTCCTGTCCCATATAAATCCGCTTCAATTCCAAGCGCCGACTTTCAGATCCAGATTTTTGGAACAAGTTACATTAAAAAAAATGTGAAAAAGGTGAAGCTCTGTGGATATTTTCCATATGCACTGTGTTTCTCATAGAGATCTTTGAGCTAGTCTGGCCTTGTCATCAAAAGTGATACATGCGGATGACTCCGGCATGTGCTTCAGGACTAGGAGCTGATGAGTTGTGCAGAAAGTGTTTCCACAGGGTCATAAGGGGGGCAAGGTGGGGGTCCAAGTATGACGACAGGGAGCCACGAGTCGTTATCGGCGTGCTCTTGACTTCGAGGCTTCTGGTAAAGATCAGTGACACCGTCGCGTCTCCTCCAGCCTCTCCTGTGCTGCACAAAGAAATCAGATCTTGTCTTCGCCTCTGAGTACTTGAACGCGAGGGTTTTTTTTCTCCAGCCCAAATTGTTTGTGTGATTGCTGACGGATCGATAAAGCGGTGTCCTCTGCCAGCTCGCTCTGCTGGCACAGGAAGCCGGGCTGTAACATTGACAGGCCCCCACAGAGGCGACAGCTTCACTGACTGGAAAAAAGGCTCTCCATTAGCTTGGCCGCCCGGCTCTGCTGCTTGTCATTGTTATGCTAGCGAGGCTGTGACATTTGCGTTGGATGGGTGGCAAGTGCCTCCCTATTCATGCTTCTCGCAGCACTATTTGAATTTTCATCAACTTTGACAGACAGCGCCCGCAGAGTTATCAAGAGAATGGAATCTTCTCTGACCTGAAATGCCACAGTCGCCTGCCAATGTCCCTACGGGGGCGGCTGATAACAGCCGGAGGCGCTCCCGCAGCATCTCCCCGCGGCCTCTCGCCCTTTAGCTGTTGTCCTTTGACTCTGGAGGTTAAATGGCGCAGCTTTTCTCATAGATTTTGAAGAGGCCTTCTGATAGGCCGCCTCCTCTCCTTGAAACGCGCTGACCCTCGGCTCAGGAAGTGGTGCTCATATCCAGCCGCACTTCAGGCTCTTTCTACTGCATTGCTCTTAAACCCAAACACTCATATTGACCCATCTCCCTGCTTTGCTCTCTCAGCCCCTCCCAGCGTTTCCTTGTTTCAAACTATATTGCCTGCCTGCTGCTATTGATTGCAAAAGATTGGGTCCTGGCAAGTGCTCCTTTGAGTCTACTGCTATATTAAGCCATTTTTTTCTTCAGGAGCAGATGACAATGCTGGGAAGGTTTTGCTCGTTTTTAATTGCTATCCTCTAAATGTTAATTGATTTGTGAACCAAATGTACAGAGGATATAAAAATACCGGCCTGTTTTGCTCATGTGTAATTGATAGCATCACTGTGGTCCTGGGGGGCTAAATTGGCTCCAGAGCAGATTGCAGCAACAGTGGAATGGCACTCAGACCTTTGCCAAGGCCAAAAAAAAACATCTTGCCAGAGAGAGCAGTCGCGTAATACACTAAATCTTAGTGACTACTAAATATGGCATGTGAGTAAAATGAAGCAGTAAACAACTTGGTCAACAAACTGGAGATGACATGTTTGTGAATTTATTCAGCTGTTTATAAAACATGATGGGGTGGCTGGTGGTGGTGGTCGGGGGGCAAGCAGCAGAGTAATGGAAATTGAACCAGTTTATTTTGAGGCTGTTGTACTCCACTCCTGTAGGTGATGGTAAGCTGCATTTATGTTTTTATATAGTTTGTATTTATTACTTAGCGCTCTGGTATCTCCAACTAATAAACTGCAAGCCATTCATTTATACATGGACAAATGACAACTGAATGCGCTTACAAGAACACAATCACTGCTTATTAGAACAAGTATGAGAACACAAATCGTTAAAATGGACAAAAAGGGACCAATAGGCAAGCATAGATTACATTTATGGAGCGAACACGATACTTGCTGTTTGTGCTCCTATTTGAAACCAATCGACACCACTTCCAGTGTACTACTTAGTGGACTGAAGCTAATTTCACAATCACTTGTGACTTTTTATTGATGTGGTTTTTTTTTTTTTTGGTGCAGGCAGCGTGCAATATCGTTAAAGGAGTGTTGTTTCTAATGTCGAATATTAAATATTAAATTATTCCTACGTATGGTATATAGGTACAGCAGTTACTATAGTGGACAGCTTATCCTGTCATCAGGTTACAGGTTATCACTGTTGGTGCACGAAAGGGTTAAGGTATTGTGACATCTGCTGAGCTGCTAAGTAACAAAGCAGTGCAGTGAGTGCTCATGTATCTTTCACTGGCCTGCTGAGATTAGACCATGTGCAAGTCATACACACACACACACACACACACACACACACACACATACTGTATCGTAACGCCAGATTGCTTGGAAGACATCTCTAGTTACGAAGCCTTTCGGTGGGTGGTGTTCCCGGTGTACCTAATTTTGTGGTGGATGAGTGTGCAGTAGACGCATACTTGTGGTCTTAAAGTGGATCCGTACTCACGCCACGTATGCGTTGTTGGCATCGATGAAGCTCGTGTTTCTCCTGATGTCCGTGCTGAGTGGGTTTGTGCTGCACAGTCAGAAAGTCCGAGCGTGTCAGCAGCAGCGGTCCTGTTATTGCACATCGGGCTGTTTTATGGAAGCCACCTCACCTAAACGCTCCATTCATCTACTCTGTCTGCTCCGGCTTCCATTTCCTGCCCTGTCACATGCATGATTAAGACCAGCTTGAAGCATTCGTCAATACGCCGCAACATGGCGGGCGGCGGGCGCTCGCACGGTTGTCGAGGTGAGGTTTAAAGACGATACAGAGACAGGCGCGCATCGCTCACTTGTTCAGTAAACACGCTGTGCGGCCTTGAAGAGATTACTTGGGGAGACATAACACAGCTAATTTGTTTAGAGCCGTGTGGTCATCAGTTGTTTTCAATGGATTCAGCGTACGTGTTTATTTTGGTCAAGTGATTCCCATTAGATAGTGACTGTCTGTTCCACTGTGGTGCCTCTCAACTGAGAGCTAATTTGCTAATGGCACAGCCCTTATTAGAAGGCAATTATTATTAATTTCCAGCGGCCGAAAGCCCTTAAAGCCCACGCTTTCCCCTTCTCCTGTGGCCAGTGTGTGTGCCTTTTTTGCATGTCCGTGCTGTCTATATTTGAGACGACTGTCATCCGCCTCCCACGGGCTGCGAGCCAAGCAGCATTGTCATTATCAGTGTGCCCGAGGCCTGGTAAATGCCATTACTGCAGCTTGAGTCCTATAGGGAATAAGCAGCGAGACGTTTAATTTCCCTAACAGCCCGGGAAATATTTGTTGCATCACCAAACCGGCGCACGGCAAACATCTATCGCCGCTGTGCAATTAACGACACGCATCATTTACATAGAGCTCATTTTCATCATGCTCCTTTTATTATCGGAGGAAGAAATTAACCCAGGAATTTATTTACACACCCACTGCAAATGGTAACAGTGTGCTAATTGGCTGTCAGATGATTAATAAGCTTATGGCACATGCTAATGAACGACGCGCTCAGTGTTTCCGAGGTGCTCCGGCATTGCGCTGGTGTTCCGGCGGCTTAATTAGACAGATAATTATGTCACTTGTTGCTTTGACTTTCAAGTAAATACAGTGAAATCTGAAAAAAATATATATTAAAGTGGTTTGCATTCCCACAAGCTGATGTGAGGACTCGCAATTTATTATGTGTTAAAAAACTGACACTAATTGCTCCAAGACCCTCTGCTTCTCCGGCTAACGACGCAATTAAATTGTGACCCAGTGAACTTTTCACGTTTGACTTTGTCATCCACCAGAATGCGTTTGCTGCGCTGTGGATTTGAATGATAAACAATAGTTGAATAATTACCGTCCCTGGCTGACTACCTTTGAGGGTAGGTGGAACCAATTAAACCACGTGAAAGTTGCTAGAAAAGCCATGAAGTTGTATCGCTTACGTGCGACGGCATTCGTTCATCTGTCAGGACTTTGGACTATGGAAACGGGGGTCAAGGGTCAAGTAGGCAAAATATGAAAATGGCAACCAGTTATTGGAGAGATGCTAGTCTGCTTTCTGGCCATTGTTGGGGTGTCCTTGAGCAAGGGAACCAAGTCCATCGTTCAAAAAACGTTTTGTGTAGTGTGCAACAAAAAATTTATAAAGCAGAGTCCAAGTTATATTTCACCTTCAAGGATTTGAATTTTTATCATAAAATCATTGGAAAAAAATAGTTACATAATATAGGAGGTAGGAGGGAAGTAAAAATAAGACGCTCTATTATGCTTAAAACGCCATGCTTGCCTCATCAAGGCAGGTACCCGCATACATTCAATTCATACAATAGTGGCAAATGTTAGCATTTTGTTTGCGCTTAAGATTATTATTGATTGTCTCTAAAAATACCCTGAGCCATTATCCTGTGGTGTGGGGAGTGTTAAGAGTGATTTTTTTTTTTTTACCCTGGCCAATTTGGTTGAAAAACAGTAACTGTAAAGCCTGTTCAATATTTACAACTGCAAATCAGACTCATGAGTGTTGAGTGTTTGTGTGGATTTGCCACTGCGGTGTAGTTACCAGATTAGCTAAAAGTTAGCCTAGCTTCGTCTATGTTTTTCTTTTCTTCTTCTACTTCTCTTTCTTCTTTGTCTACCCTCTGGCACCACGGTGCCTCTATCAGGTAGGGCTTGGTACTACGACAGACAGCTTTTGTTCAATACTGTATATGTCAACACAACTACTGTATACCACAAGTGGCAAGTGAAAGATCAACTGAAAGTTTATACACTGCCAATTTTCAGTCATTTTGAGTGCTGTGGGGACTTACAAGCTGTATTAAAAACAATGTTTGCTTCATTTTGGTAATGAGTCATGTAATCATCTTTATAAAAAAAAAAAAGATAAGATAAGAAAACCTTTATTAGTCTCGCAATAGAGAAATTCCCAATTCACAAAAAAACTGTTGAATTTGCACTGATTACACAGCATTACGTACATCATGCTAGTGAATTTTAGAGGGATGAGGCTGCGCACTTTGGTGGTTTATACATTCATTATTCATCATCATGTTGCATCTTAAAACACTTGAGTCGCGCTTCAGCTCTCTAGCGGGAGTCCTGAAGTGTAGACTAAACATTTTGTCATGACAAATCATTGCAGGGCAGACTGGGGTGAATCTTGGGATGTTAAAACAGAAAAAAAAAGTTAAAGCGCTGCCTCTGAAAAATAGCTACAGATGAATGGGAAATATGAAGATTGACATTTGAAAACACAAAATGATGTGTCTTCCCCCCCAAATTGCAGCCTTTGCGATTTGGCAATTGCGTTCTAATAGATTGCGATATCGATTTGAATTTGATTAATAGTTCACAGCCCTCCTTTCAAATTCCCCAAACATTCATGTTTGGTTCCATGAACTACATGAAAGCATCTTGAATATATCAGGTGGAGTGTCTACCATCGTGTATGATTACAGGCTATAATTAATTTCTTTGTATTTAAAACTTGAGTCCCGCTGCCAGCAGACAGAAAACTATGGTGGAGGAAAAAAAAAATTGCATCATTTTTGCAGCATCCCTTGGGAGGTGTTTGACGCTGTTGAATGGCCCTATGTTTCCTCCGAACATAAAGAAACACTTTGTAGATAATTACCGCAGTTTGTAACTTTTCTTACATAAGGCCCAATTTGGGGCAGCTCGTCCTTACAGGGAGTTTGCTTGCTGTTTTTGTTTTCCATCTGCTGCGTATAGAACAAAAGACAACGCTCGTCTGTGATGCCGGATCCTCTGGGAGAGCTGGCGATGAATATTTGATGTAAAGCCTGCGTTTTATTGCCTACACACTTCTGAGCAGGAGTCCTCATTGATCTGGTGTTATAATCACAGGCTAAAAGAACCCCCCTCCCTCCACACCACCACCGCCACGCCAAACAATTCCCTGATTAAAGCTCTGTTTGTTCGCTCACTTCACGAGCAAGTCAGATCCAAACAGAGACATTGAGGAAAGCCCCCAAACGAGCAAAGGCTGTGAGTGGGGTTGGGGGAGTGGGGGGTCTTGGGGGTGAGTGGTGGAGCAAACCTGCCCGCTCCCACAGGCCGTTGTCAACACCATGTGTGTGGTTCTGTTGCAGCTCATTAGCGATCAAACTTGGCCTGAATGTAGCAAGATTCAACCCACAGAGATGAGAAGCTCTCTGCGTATTTTCTCTATTTATCCAGAATCGCTCCGACACTCTGGCTCAAGCTACCAAAAGGTTCAACACCCACTGGTGACGCATGTACGCTAAAAACCCAGGAGTGTTGCTGGAGAGAGACTACTTTCCTTCATGACGCTATTTTGTTATACTGTAAGTATAATGGAACCTCTAAGGCACAACAAAAGCCGAGATCCACCCCATAATCTTTATCTTTTACTCAAAAACGGTGCTGATGCAACACCGCCATCTACAGGGATCTGTTCGTCATGAAAAGGGGTTTTACAAACCTGAATTTTGTTGACGAGACCTGATATGACATAAGTCTCACTGTTCCATAGTCTAGCACCAAATATTTGTATGGAAAACGTTTCAGACCTTAAATATAGACCAATCGAAAGAAAACAGTTGATTGTGACAGTAACTTGGTGTGTCTTCTTTTTCTGGGTTGACGCCGTGTTCTTACGCCTTATTGAAGTCTATCACTAAACAGTAAAGTCAGAATTACAGTCTAGACATAGCCCTTTGTAGATCGCTGTTCTGAGGTCTCGCTGTGCTGATACCTCAACTTCAAAGTGCAAAGTTTTGGGTGACATAAGAGATGTTTTCATAGAAAAGTCCAACACTGAATGGTGTAACCTTGGCTGCGTTTGATTTGAGAGTTTCTATCTCATGCATTACTAAATTCTTGCACAGCACTGAACTACACATCTATAAGTATTTTCTTTTCATATTTCAGTCCGGCGTGTTTTTCTGCTTTCTCTGATATTTTTCATCGTGACCACCGCATGCCATTTCAATTCATTCCGCAGATAGTCGAGCACCCAAACTGGCAGCCGCTGTCATTTTAATGAGCTTTCGGCCTTCCGTCCTGCCTCCATTTGTGAGCCAGGTTTCATCTCAACAGCGACAAAGATGAGCCAGTCCTGAAGTTCATTCTCATTCTCTTGGAGCGTGCCAATTATAAATGTGTCTGCCGGCACGTCGGCTTCCTTCTCCCACCTCTCCAACCTTTATTATCCCTTAAAGTGAGCGAGATTGCTTCGCGCCCGCCTCGTCTGCTGCTGCGCTCACAACCAAACGCGTGAGATTACTTGTGTGTGCACGAGGACTGTTTGGACTAATAGCAACTGCACCGTGCGTGCTCATCACCTGGGGATGTTCTTCCATGGAAGTGAGCTCACACCTTTGAAATGAAACTTTTTTAGAGCCAACCCTTTCCTTTTTGGGGTGTGGAGGTGGGGGGGGGGCATTCTTGCCCCACCTGTAATTGGTGAATATCTGTATTTTAGAGACATAAGGAACCCGTTTCAAATTATTAAAACACACTTTTAAAAAATGATTCCTTCGCACCTGTCCTCACAGTTGAGTGCGTGAATTTAAAAAACATGATAAATTGGAACACCAAAATGTTCAACTAAACCATACCATCGTGAAAATAGCTTGAGGCTAACGCATAATGTGAAACGCCTTAGATGGGCGATCTAAAATAAGCATCAAACAACAACTGCTACTTTTAACATGCACAAAGCAGCAACGCATACAAAGTACAAACAGAGCATACACCACACCCACAGGAATACAGTCCCCATGGTGCGGGAAGTGGAGCTCAGTTGAAGGTTGGGGACCTTCTCCGCCTCTTCTGGTTGCTCTTCATTGCCTTGCATCTCTTGTCGTGGATCTTAAAGCTGCCTGGCAAATTGCAGCACAATGTAGTACGACACTCGCCTCTGAATTTAGATTTGCCTGTAAAAATACATACATGGCTAAAGAATCTGCAAATAGGAAACCGCAGTGTAATATAGCAGAGGAATATTCTTGACTTTGTCGGTTAGGGAATACTCGCAAGGTTTTGTCAGGATGACATTTGTTTGTCACCTATGGACGACGCCTCATTTATGTTTTCTCATATCAGATTAAATATGCTGTCTTCACGCATGTCCCACTGATAACCATCTCGGGCGTTATGATTATTATGGCAGCAAGGACAGAAAGCTAGAGAGAGTGAGTAATTAAATTAGCCCCGAATGGCTAATTGGATCAATTTGGAAGGCAGACACTGTCAAGGATAAGTGTAATCATGTATGCAGCGGCAATCTTTTTATTGCTCAGACTTGTCTTGTAAAAGACAAGGTGTGATAGGGAGGTTAATGTAATTACTGTCCAATTCTCTCACTCAGTGTGCACAATATTGCTAATTAATCTAAGATCTCTGGACTATAATGAAGCGTGACAAGCCAGGTAATTGTGATTATGCTATTTGGGGGGCGCGTTTGAATATTCCGCCGATTCCACGCACGCTGCAATTAAATCTCTTCTTCCTCCCACTCCTCTCGCTTCTAAGCATTCCGCGTAAGGAAACGTGGAATATTTTCCTCTCACCTGTGAGGCTTTTTGCTTTTCAGCCCAATAAAGGTGTCATTCACATTCCACGCAAGACAAGCTTGCCGAGGTGTAAAGCTGTGTAATGAGAGAGCGAACAGAGCATTCATATTCATTATGATCGGGCCTGCAGGAGGGGGTGTGCGACACAGCTGCCGTGCATGCTTTATGGGCGCAGTTAATAGCACGCTGACAGCGGGGGCCATCCACCAAATAAAAGCCACAGTAGTCGTCAGACCGCTATTGATTCTCCCCTGTGTCCTATTGATCGCTGACGTTTTCATGTGGCACAGAGCCGCTAATCTGCCGTGTATCACAGAGACGCCCACGGTGCAGCCCATTGACTCTGCTATCAATAGCCTCAAAGCTGGATATCATTAAATCCTCATCACTTTGTTTCCCCGCCGGCCGCACACCAGTGAGCACGACGCGACCTCTCAATAAGCAGCGCGCTCCGGCTTGTTTATGGCCCTGACATACACTGCTTCTTTTTAATAGGCCTGCTCGGCATTGCATCTGCTATTGACCGTCGCGGCCCCAGAGTGGCGTTGGACGCTCTTGTATCTCATCTCATGAGAGTGTACGTTGAGGTCAACGATGAGCTGAGTCAAGGCTTTACATCAGAAAAATCTCATGGCACTTGCAGCGAGTGAAATATGGCGGGAACCCCGGGCATTCACTTGAGGGGGGCATCAACAGCAACAATTTTGTTTACAATTTGCAAATGTAGTATATTATATAGGTGGAGAGTATGGTGACAGTGCACTTCGTTCAACTCACTTTCGAAGCAGCAACAATTCTTCAAGAGTATGGTGACAGTGCACTTCGTTCAACTCACTTTCACAACAAGCAGCAACAATTCTTCAAAGTAGAGACTTCAAAAGCTGTGTAATGCCACTCCCTATGACATTTACTGTCAACAACGCATAAAGAGAACTACACATTTTGTACTAAAAGCAAGCTCATACTGTAATTTTGCATTAAAGGCGTTAGCTTGTTAATAACACATAAGTAGAAAAGGCATAGGTGGAATAATGTGTCGCATTTACATGGCGGTGTTCTAATGCTCTAAGCAATGGATGTTTGAACAGCACATGTAGACACCGCAGTCAGCCTAAATAACCAATAGAGCAGCTTACTGGGTCACATAAAGTAGTTGAGTGAAACTCGTTTGTCTGTATTACGATTTGCCTCCAGTTGCGCACACCAGAAGTAATCTAGTAATACATATTTTTGTCAAGTACCATATTGTCAAGTGCTATTTCCCTCATGAAAAACAAATTATGGTGTTTTTATCGGTTACTTTGCGGAGGCTGGAACAGATTAATGGCATTTCCATTCATTTCAATGGGGAAAGATGATTTGTAACTATTATCTGGAAGCAAAATGATGTCAAACTGCACCGTGGTAAACAGTATAGTGCTGGTTTCTCACTTCGACAATGCAATCTCATTGTTTCCAGTTGGTCGTTACCAAGGTGACGGGGGCTCCTCGGAAGTGTTACACCGATGAGGAACATCTTTCAGCGATGACAGAATGCGCCAGTGGGGAGAGGCAGAGGGGTGGGGCACCCACAGGACAAGGACGGGAGGCCAGGGGATCGATGGTGTTTAAGGTGTTGGGGGGGGCGACAAGGACGGGTGCAGGAGAGCGCCCTCCACGGCCCATTAGAGACGACAGCCCCCCCGCTGAGAGCAGACAGCATGACAAACAGCCTCAGCTCTGATAATAGTGCTCTTGATCAATAGGCTGTCCCCTCGCCACCCCCCCGGGACAAGCATATCCACCACCAGTGACCTTGTGTCATTCTGTATGTGAGTGTATGGGGGGGGGAGAGAACTACACTATCAAGAGAACCACCATAGACTCAGATGGAACATCACGTCGCCCCTGTGACCTCTCAACCCAACTTTATCTATATGTCTATCTAGCCTCATGTTGAATGAAAGATGACAAAGTTCCATAATTACGTTGGATCTATCGCTCTAGCTACCTGTCCATCTATCGATAAATTTTTAAAATCCATTCCAGCCTCTTCAAAAAGGCCACTAAAAATTAAGAGACTCAGGAAACTGCAACAATATTAGTTGATTTTGGCAGAAGATAAAGAAAATATGCCTATGAGTATCGTTACATTATTTCTGTATGTGTGTCGATGCACTATTCGCGTTCAAATATCCATTGCTTAGATTGCAATCACACCGTAGCTATTGATGATATTCATTAGCCAGTCAACAGCATTTTGCATAGTGTGTTAGCATTACGCTAGTGGAATGCAAACTTGCGTGGTGGTTTTAAATAGAAAACATGAAAGTTTCTCTTTGATGTTTAGTTTGACAGTCAGCTTCAGGGGGAGTGTCATAAAACAGCTTAACCAAATTAGAGTCAATCAAATGCACGGTCGCATTCAGTCATCATGTTGGTGCAGTTACAATTCTAGCATTTTGTCCGACGCTGACGTCAAATATCTGACTACTTCCTTTCTTGAAGTGCTTAAATGATGTTTTTATAACACGTAAAGCACACAAAGTGTTTTCAAGAGCTCAATTTAAACATATGATGGTTAGCCACAATGCGGTCAGTTACTTGTCGTCGAGGGGGTTAACTGACAATCTTTTCGCTGAAAGGAATTGCCGAATCTGAGCCAAGTTTCTCAAGACATTAATTGAAAGCATGACATTAAAGTAGCTTTTCTGCCATGTTGGTGATGTTGAACACCAAACAATAATTTACAGTCTCTTTGTCGGGGCCGCGTAATTCATGTAAGAGAACGAGGAGGAAGAATGTTTTATCCACACGTGTCGTGCAAATAAAAGGGGAAGCGGTAGTAGTTAGCAGTGTTGCTTGAGTAGGCGGATGCGTGAAAACATGCACACACACACACACACACACACACACACACACACACACACACACACACACACACACACACACACACACACATACACATCGTGTATAGTTGTCAGTCAGCGAGCCAAGCGCACATGTCTGCTGTGAAGTCCTTTCTTCTCGACGTGTTATCTCACAGCAGCAGTTGC
This sequence comes from Hippocampus comes, assembly GCF_001891065.2. Taxonomy (NCBI): domain Eukaryota; kingdom Metazoa; phylum Chordata; class Actinopteri; order Syngnathiformes; family Syngnathidae; genus Hippocampus; species Hippocampus comes. Next base: position 139,090 of record NW_017805482.1, on the reverse strand, counting down.
GGCTTGAACGGCGCGGAGACATCCTGACTCGCAAAGTGAGACTGCATCTCTCTGGAGCGAGCCCACAAGCCATAAACCGCAGGCGGCGGCTTCTGCAGGCCGCCTCGCTGCGACTTCAAACACTAACAAGCTGGAATAACATTTTGCTTGGGGTGGCTTCCCTTGACGATTCCCAGCTGCTGGCAAGCTGCTGGGGAGTAAAGACAAGATTTATTACAGGGCCTTGTTGCATTGGGATAAAACCTAACCGCATCGTATAGGACTTGTGGGATCAGAGAACACGCCATTACCGCTCCTTTCTCTTTAGATCAGCGCAAGATCCGGCCTGGAATCCATCAGTTGGAAAATCAATTTTCTTGTCTCAGCTCGCTTCTTCCTGCTGTCAGGGCTTCCTCTGGGTCGCGTGTGCAATTGTACTGACACTTTGGCTTGCTAGCGCCGGCGCTTTTAAACAAAGATTCCCTTTAAATGATGCACCGCAGTCAGCGTAAAAAGGGATTGGAAATGCCGCGCTCGGCTTTGTGAAGCACTTTCTTTTACACGCTTTCATAACAGGAAATGTGAGGCAATGATGAACCCGAAAACAGCCTCCCTCTGGGCCATGACTAAGTGAGGACATGCACTGTTTTTTTTTTGGTTTTTTTTTGTGAAAGACCAACCACCTGCGGATAAGGCGGAAATGCTCATATAATATATGTGTGTGTGTGTGTGTGTGTGTGTGTGTGTGTGTGTGTGTGTGTGTGTGTGTGTGTGTGTGTGTGTGTGTATATATATATATATGTTACTTTTGAGGCAAAGATGAGGACTAGTTGATATTGCTAGCACTACTAGTGCAGTGCTTGATTTTAGTAGTAGCAGTAGTAGTATTAAGTACTGTAGTATGATTTTATAACACTAAAGGAACTTGTGCACTTTTTTCTGTGCTGTAAGAAAAAAGTAAGAAAAAAAAAAAAGAGTGAACTCTAAATTTTCCCCAACATTTTAAGTTTGGCTCAGGTGAAAATTGGTTTTCACACATTTTTAACAAAGAAATAAGAGTCGACAGAACTAACTGTCCCTAGTATCGTCCCTCAACTGAGAGATCAACTCAGCAAATTGTCTTGGAGCAAACAACTTGCTTTGTACATTATTGCTCCAACTTAAATTACTGTTACAGCCCTTGAGGCAAAGATGAGGACTAGTTGATATTGCTAGCACTACTAGTGCAGTGCTTGATGTTAGTAGTAGCAGTAGTAGTATTAAGTACTGTAGTATGATTTTATAACACTAAAAGAACTTGTGCACTTTTTTCTGTGCTGTAAGAAAAAAAAAAAGAGTGAACTCTAAATTTTCCCCAACATTTTAAGTTTGGCTCAGGTGAAAATTGGTTTTCACACATTTTCAACAAATAAATAAGAGTCGACAGAACTAACTGTACCTTGTATCGTCCCTCAACTGAGAGATCATTTCAGCAAATTGTCTTGGAGCAAACAACTTGCTTGCTTTGTAGCGCTAACAAACATTATTGCTCCAACTTAAATTACTGTTGCAGCCTCCAAAAATGCAAGTTGTGTTTTTTTACAGCGTAGTGTGCACAAAAATGTCATACATTATTGGAAAAGACATTGATGGTCAGACAGTTGTACTCGTGAGCCCAAGTCACACTAATTACATTTGACTCGTAGCATATCGTATAAACACACTTTCCATAGTTTCACGTAAACACATCCACATCAAAGAGTTGTGATGCGAACGAAACAAGGAAGTGGAAGCTAGTGCAGTTTCGACCTTCCAAAAAAAAAAAAAAAAAGAGAGAAGTGAGAGGAAAGTATGAGATGATGTTCACTTGCACAAAAAGCTGCTGTCGAAAGGTCATGTGTGCCTGTGTGTGTGCCTGTGTGTGTGCCTGTGTGTGTGCCTGTGTGTGTGCCTGTGTGTGTGCCTGTGTGTGTGCCTGTGTGTGTGCCTGTGTGTGTGCCTGTGTGTGTGCCTGTGCGTGTGCCTGTGCGTGTGCGTGTGCGGTCAGGCCAGGCATCAGTTCTGCTTGGCAATGAAGCAAATGTATGACAGATGCATGCTTCTTTTCTGTTTCCTGCCATCACCTTGACTTCATTTTGTAATTGAACACAGCAGCGTAGCAGACGTGGCCGCACATGTCCGCTTACAACAACTGGATTGCATGAAAAGGTAATGAAGCGCTTTCCGCAGAACATGACAACAGCAGTAGATGCTCGCCGGCTACGTGATGTTTACGCCGGCCTCGCCTTCCAAATTGACACAAGGGGAAGCTGCGACCACCCACGGCGACTCCGGTATGAGGCGCAAAGTGAGCCTATTCGACCAGATAAATCTCTACTTTCATGAACCACATAAGAAGGGTCTACATCTGCACAACATTTCAGACTATGTTTGGACGCGGTGCAGCTTGCAATTCCGACCCCGGAGACCTGGGAGGAGGTGGAAATTAGGCATGTGGGTGTGCGTGTGATGGAAAGTCATGTGGAAACCGCAGCAGGATGAGTGATGGAGGCGGGTTCTCGTTCCCGAGAAGAACACCTGCGGCAGCCTTTTCCCACAACAGCTCTAATTGGAAAACTCTTCGTCATGTATTCTGGGAGTGAATCATCCGTGTGACAGACTCGGATTGTTACTTCCAATCCAAGGTCGTGAATTTGGCTGCCTGTGACAAATTACATAAACACAGAGGAACCCAAACACAGTCCAATCCAGGATCTTGCGCCAGCTCCGTCCATCCATCTTCTCTTGTCTTCTCCGGTGACTTTGGGTGAGAGGCGAGGCGTGGCTGTATTCTGGACTGCATTGATCCGACTGTATCTTTTATTGCCCCAGACTGGAAATGCGTCAGAAAATCAGAAAGCTGAGATGAAAGAAACAACTTAACTCACTATCTTTTATTGCCCCAGACTGGAAATGCGTCAGCAAATCAGACAACTGAGATGAAAGAAACTCTTCATTAACCCTTTCAGGGCCAGCCGTGACTACAGTGGATAGCTTATCATGTTATCAGGTTACAGGGTGCCTGAAAGGGTTGAAAGAGAAGTTGAGTGAACAATTTTCTTTACACTACTGTAATACATTCTTGGACAGGGGACAGCTTATCATGTTATCAGGTTACAGGCCTGAAAGGGTTGAAAGAGAAGTTGAGTCAACAATTTTCTTTACAATCATGTATTCTTTGCGCCACCACCTGTCCAAGACATTGTGATTAATATTGCATCTGTGGAACATGAATTAAGGAGCAAAATCCACCTGTTTTTATTCATCTCAGGGGGCGGCCATTTTGCCACTGACTGTTGTCTGAAAATGACATCACAGTGCCTGAGGGGCTCAACTTGCGAACGTTACATAACCGAACCCAGAAAAAAGGTGAGCATCTTAACGGTTGAGAGCTTTACAAAATGAATTTTAAAAAAGAAATCAAAACGTAATTCGGAAATTACTTTGGACAGCAATAGAAATAGATAATGCTACTGTTACATTTTCAAGAGGTTGACTTATAACTGTAACCGTTTACATTTCCAATGTAATCATCCCAACAGTGACTAGATACTTTTTATCATGCTCATCTAAAAATAGACAAATAAATACTTCTAAATATTTATATTTAATTATCAATACTTTTTATTCTTTTTGTGTGTGTGTCTTGCATACATTTTGATCTTCTTCTGTTAATATTACTCGGGACATGTTGCCCAATTGGCCACATTGCACTGAGCAGCCACGTCAGATGTTTGTGTACTACTTTCCCGTCACAGAAAATGACATTTCTAATTGTACGGTGAGCGTCGGTTGGTCGTATGACAATGATTCCAGTTTGGATTGTGGAAAATCGATGGAAAAAATTGTGATCTCAAGGGAATTCAAGGGAACTCAATATCCTTGAGTGACTTTGCAATACTAGATGGTAAACCAAGAAACTCCAAGACACGGAGATTATCTGGAATGTGTTCTTGATCCAGGAATTTATTTTACAAGAGAGATATAACCCAGAATGCTATTAGCAACACATGTGGGTACCACCACCAAATTGGCCAATATGCTGTAGATTAAGAAGCACAACCATGAGCTACAATTGTGACGGTTTATGATATACTGTAGGTACACCTGCGCAATCTAATGACAAAGGTATGTTATTCAGCAGTCTGAAGTAATTTATCCTCATTGTCATATCAAGTATATGCCTGTAAATATTGTTACATTGTCTGTCCACGTGTGCTGTTTCATCGTTGCTGTTCAAATTATCCATTCCTTAAAGCGTTATACCACGGCTAGATCGATGCTATTTGTTAGCTTCTCTATTGTGTTTCCTGTTATGTGTTAGCATCAAGCTAGTGGACGTAACGGCAAAGGTATGAAGTTCTTTTAAATACAGAATGAGTAATTCTCTTTGTTTGATGATTACTTTGACGGTAAACTTAATTAGGAGTGGCATTGATCAGCTTGAAACCTCTTTTTTGAAGATTTGTCCAGCTTGGCTAAATGTCTGCATGTTGTCAAGTAAGCTGTAAGATCACAGTAACCAGACAAGACTCATAAATACGTTTTAGATGGAAGATAATAATGTTTTGTTTTGATGACTTCCTGCATGTTGTTTATGCATTCATGCCTGTTTGTTCCTATTTACAATTTATGCTGATCTCAAACCAAATTAGAATTGCTCTGCCTTAGCGGAGATTCGTGCTCCGCCGACTGCCGTCTGAGTTTGCTTCGTTTTCCGCGCGATTTTGATTTATAACTGCAAGTCGGGGGGGGATTGCACTAAAAATAACAAAGGAGCAGAAGCAGCACTCGTGTTTCTCTGATTGTATTGATTTCTTCAAGCTGGGCCCGGCTTTTGCGTGGCTTGGGGCGTATTTTATCGAGAGCAGTAAAATAACAAAGGAGATGGGCTGGAAGTTCTCCATGTATACCAATCAGAATTTATAAATTGCTCCATTACCTTTATTTCCCTGGTTACTCTGGGAACATTAGCAATTATTCTCTCATGGGCCTGGCTCATAAAACTAATAATGTGGTGATTTAGTGCCTCGGGGCACAGTGCGGGCCGGCCTAGCCAACTCCTATCCATTCATCTTATCACCTATTAGTTTTATTTTGGTGGGACAAATTGCTTAGCCAGAATATAGGTCAGTTTGTGTCCTCCAATAGAAACTGCTAACAATGTAAGCGTGCACGTGTGTTTGGAAGAGTGGCAGTAGCTGATTACCATTCAGTTTGCATAGTGGGAGGTTGCCGCAATTATCTTTCTTGGGCAGCGTGACAAATTGCAAATAGCCAAGGTTCCAAGCGTGTTGTCTCCGCGCATTTGTGCGCCGCCTCTGCAAGTGTGCCGCCAAGTGAAGTCAAAGTTGCTTTCTTGTGGTGCCACGTGATCATGGAGATGGATGTCAGGGCCCGGGAGCCGAGGGGGCTTCTGTTGTCGCGTGATGGATCCGTCCTACTGTCCCATTAGCGGCTCCCCCGGGAGCCAAAGCGCTGGAATCTGTGGAGACAGACCCAGATTAGCTCATAAATCACCGCCCTGGGGATCCGGGCAAAACAGTGACATCATCACTCTGAGACGCTCTGTGCTGTGATCTGGCTGACGCTGCGGTCCCGCTCAGCTGATGCGAGTTGACAGCAGGCATTGCCGCAAATCATTCCCACCAAAACTGTCAAGAGGCCTCAACGTCTTTATCACGTTTGTTTGTCATCTGTGTGACTTAATCTGCTTTTAATGCAACAGCGGGGGATGATTCTTCCGAGTTGGAGTGAAGCACTTGATATCGAGGTTTTTATCGTGATCCAAAACTAACGGAAAACCCTATGGCAGCCATAAAATTCTCAGTTCATGATTATTTTCTAAAGACAATCAAGTTTATCAGTTTCAAAATGGTGACCCAACATGCTGCTGGGTATAAATAGCCCAGCATTGGCTCGCTACCCTTTCATCCAACTTGGGTTGCTTTTAACCCGAACTGTGTAGCCAAAGATACAGCTGAAGCCGTGTGTGCATTAATTTCACTCTTGTTGCCTCATGATGAAAATATGATCAAAATCACTTGTATGAGGTTTTAAAAAAAACTGTCTGGACTGTCAATCAAGGTTCTGTAATAGTTGAACTCTATAGCCCCGTTCACACGACAAGATTTACTCCGACGCAGCACCGACTCTACGCCAGTGGAGCGTTCACACGTGCAAATTTACTTCGACGTAGCGCCGCTCAACAGCCTAGTGCGCATTAAATTTGATCCACCTCAGGGAGGTGGTTTAAAAATTTGCTCCGAAGCAAATGCTCGTTTGCGAAGCAGCACCGAAGCAAATGTGCGCGTGTGAACGCAACTGGCGTAAATTTGCTCCAGAGCAAATGCTCGCTTGCCGGGGAGTGGCCTCGCTACGCGCTGGAAGAGTCCATACGGGTACTTACGCCACGAAGTCGTCCACTTGTTGCTGAAGAAATCGAAGGATACGTTGTTTTCGTTCTCTTCTGTATTACAGCAATCTTTCTTTTCTCGCTCTCCTGCGGCATCTGATAATCGACCACATCGTTGATTTCTCCGGAGAAGAAGCCATTTTTGTTACAATCGAAGGAGGGGAAATGGTACTTCCTTTCCCCGCCTTCTTCTTTCTTTACGCATGCGCATGTTTTACTGCGAAACAAAATACTGCCCCGTGTGACCGCAAGTGGAGTTACTTCGGCACTACGTCGGTGCAGCGTCGCTCAGCGGCTTGTACGTGTGAACGCTCCACGAAATTTGTTGCGGTGTAAAATATATCGCATCAAAATACTTCGGTGCAGCGTCGGAGTAAATCTTGCCGTGTGAACAGGGCTATTGTCTTCCAAATTGGGTGTTTCATTCATTTATAGGTGACGTCTGAGCATTGCAGTCACTTGTGCGTCAAGTTCATAGCCGTGACATTTAGAATGTGCTTAAATTAAATTTGCATTGATTGACAGTTGGATGTCAGTCTGCAACATGGTGGGATCTGTTGCTTCTTTTCCTGAAATGACAAAAATAGGCAATGTTAGGACTTTCACAAACCACTCAAAACCATTTTTTTAATAGTAAAAAAATGATGTAAAAATCAGTAGAGAATCTCGTACAATTTTTCATCCATCCGAGATGGAGGCCTACAGTCGTGTGTAAGTGTGTGTGTGTGTGTGTGTGTGTGTGTGTGTGTG
>NW_017805482.1:127902-130733 GCF_001891065.2 Hippocampus comes | reverse complement strand
GACAAGATTTACTCCGACGCTGCACCGACTCTACGCCAGTGGAGCGTTCACACGTGCAAATTTACTTCGACGTAGCGCCGCTCAACAGCCTAGTGCGCATTAAATTTGATCCACCTCAGGGAGGTGGTTTAAAAATTTGCTCCGAAGCAAATGCTCGTTTGCGAAGCAGCACCGAAGCAAATGTGCGCGTGTGAACGCAACTGGCGTAAATTTGCTCCAGAGCAAATGCTCGCTTGCCGGGGAGTGGCCTCGCTACGCGCTGGAAGAGTCCATACGGGTACTTACGCCACGAAGTCGTCCACTTGTTGCTGAAGAAATCGAAGGATACGTTGTTTTCGTTCTCTTCTGTATTACAGCAATCTTTCTTTTCTCGCTCTCCTGCGGCGTCTGATAATCGACCACATCGTTGATTTCTCCGGAGAAGAAGCCATTTTTGTTACAATCGAAGGAGGGGAAATGGTACTTCCTTTCCCCGCCTTCTTCTTTCTTTACGCATGCGCATGTTTTACTGCGAAACAAAATACTGCCCCGTGTGACCGCAAGTGGAGTTACTTCGGCACTACGTCGGTGCAGTGTCGCTCAGCGGCTTGTACGTGTGAACGCTCCACGAAATTTGTTGCGGTGTAAAATATATCGCATCAAAATACTTCGGTGCAGCGTCGGAGTAAATCTTGCCGTGTGAACAGGGCTTATAAGGCAGGAGTGTCAAACCCATTTTTCGACCACTGCGGTTGTCTCTCAGAGGGCTCTTGTGAGTGTGCAAACCAGATCAATGGTTAAGTCACCACAATTATTTAACTTCGATTCAGAAGGGATTTGGTGAAAAAGTCTGCAAGAATTGAGGACAACTTTTTTTTCTGCCAAAATAAAAAGAACAAATACATTTAGCAGGCATCACGAAGTAGAGCCCCTTTATTTGCTTTAGTGGGCTACATAAAGTGATGCAGCAGGCTGGAACCGGCCCCCTGGGCCTTGACACCTGGGCTGTAATGGATTCATTGCAATTTCCTTTATTTCCTATGGGGCAGATTTTTTTTTTTTTTTTTTTGTCCATCCATTTTCTGTACAGCTTGTGCTGAGGAGGGTCGAGGGTGAGCTGGCGCCTATCCGAGCTGACTATGGGCTAGACACATTCACACCTATGGACAGTTGAGAGTTTGAAATGAACCTCACAGGCGTGTTTTTAGAATGTGGGCACGATTTGATCTCAAAACTGAGAGGCGCATGTGTTAACTATTCGTCCGATGGAAGTTGTTCATGTCTCAGCAAATGACAAGTCATCCAAATTCGACTGCGATGGAATCTATATATCCTATGGACAAAAGTATTGGGACACACGCCAATTCATGAAGTAACGCCGTGGCTAAACTCCCTGAGAGTGTCATTTTGCATTTTTAATGAGACATTTTGGCCTATCTTCAGTGGCCCTCACTGCAAATTCCATCAAATAAATGCCGTGAGCCAAACATCCTCTGACCTCACAAAATTCCCATGGACACACTCCAAAGGGCTTACCAAATGTATGCCGAATACAGCTGCAGCATTATATTTTCTTCCATGTTCACTTCCCGAAAATGTAATAGGCAGGTGCTCCAATAATTTTGACCATAAGCCGTACTTGTGAGTCCACGCTCTCTGCTGCCACGCTACAAAGGCTGCTGTGTTCCTTCTGCTACTTGGTGGTAAGTGGCTGTCTGTGAGGCCCAGTGTGTAGTCGGGTCTGTAATAAGGACCGTGGAGGCCTCCCTCCCTCCCTCCCTACCACATCCACACACTCACAGCTCTGTGGTCACACAGCTGGCCCTGTCTGGCCAACCACTCCAACCTCACCGCTTCCCCTCGCTGGGTGGGATGACAGGCGCGCGGAGAAGTGAAATGAGTGAAATGAGGGGGTTGGCCGCCCCCTCCCACTTCCATGTACATACAGTAAACACATGGAGAAAGGAGAAGTGTGTTTTTATGTTTCTTCGGCGTAGAAAAAAAAATATATATATATAAATAAAACAAGCTCACACTGTCTCATTCAGTCTGCGGATCAGGGAGGTCACACCAGCCTCACGCACACACAGCTCAACACGACCCACGGAGACGTTTATGCAAAGTGATCGATGCTGTCCGCGGTTATCACTGTCACTGCGCTCAGCGTGGAGCTGACACTGCAAACAAACGCTGTGGGGGGTGCCGAGCAGTTTGGACTGCATGGAAGTTGGCAGTTATAATTCGGCTTCCTTTAGGGACTCACACGGCGTTGGGAGAGGGAGCTTGAATTATTTGTCACACGAGGCTAGTCATCCAGGTCCCCGAGACCCTGTGGCTGGACTCTGTCCCCTCCAGGCGCTGTTGATGTAATCCGCCCAACTCAAACTTGCATTTCCGCAGATGAGATAAGAGACCCCACGGCCGACTGATTTGCTGCTATCAGAGAGCCGGCCAACTTTCCTGCTTCTCTCGTGTGTCCTGTTGTTGAGTCACAGCAAGGCACGGCTAAGTGATGACATCAAAGGGCCACAGTGGCCCAAAGGCGACCGAATCGTCAAACTAATTGATGGCTGTCGCAAGTTAACTATAGAGCAAATTTCTACTGTCTCCTGTGCTGTTGTGATATAGGAGAAAGGGTGGAGCTATTTTAAACGCCTTGTAGCATTTGTAGCAGATCCTTTTTCAAACCAAGTCAACAGGTTCACTCTCAGAAGCATGGCCCTCAATTTAAAACCTAACTTCGAATATTTTTTTAGTAGAATTGTGTTACCTTACTACAAACAGTCTATTTTCTTTAGGATGTAGTGTTTCACATGGCTGGGCTGCTTTCAGTATATGTGGATGTTGATATA
>NW_017805482.1:125061-127127 GCF_001891065.2 Hippocampus comes | reverse complement strand
ATATTTTCCACCCAGTCAGATTTTAGCCGCTACTGTGTATGTTGACATGTCAAGCTAATCTGTGGTTTTATTGTTCTTGTTTTGATTGTAAAGTGTCCTTGAGTGTTTTGAAAGGCGCTTATAAATGTAATGTATTATTATTATTATTATTATAATCTGCGCAGGGCCTTTGAAATCAGGAGAGATGGCAATGGGACTGTTTGATTACTGATCAGATTTAAAATTCTTTTACCTGGCCCTGGATGACATCAGCATTTTCCAGTCCTGTGATTGGTTGGTTAGCGCAAAACTCATTGCAACCAAGTCCGACTAGCAAAACACATCTAGTGATCTTCATACATTTTTTTTTTGTGTGTTGTGTTTCATTTGAAAGTTTTAGGTTTTTACATTAGATAAATATTGAATATATTGCGTTTTTTATCATTTTATTTTTTTAATATAACACAGCTGGTTCAATTTTGACATGATACTGGAGGATTAAGTCGGGTAAATCCCCGTTGAAGGAATCAAATGCTCAACCCGTCGCTGATTATTTCCAACGAAGGCTTGACTAAAATTGCAGAAATGGAAAGACAGCAGTAATATTCCAGCGCATGAATAATACTTGGTCATTTAAAAACATTTCTATTTCACTACACCGTTACAATTCCACCAGTCATTTATGCAGGTACGCCTCATATCATCCAACAAAAGAGCCGCAAAAAATTCTCTCAGATTACCAATGTAGAGATGTTCATCAAAAGTGAAACTATCTGGACACATTCCGCTCATATTAGGGTACTGAAACTTCTCTGTGGCGTTGATATGGCCCCCAGTTGGTGGGAAACGGAAGAAGGGAAGACGAAAGAAGACATAGTCATCAAGGTTGAAATGGGACATTATACAGGAGATTGCAGCTGACAGTGCAAATTGTCAAAAAAGTGTTGCCCAATATGCCCCCGGGTCATAGAAAGACCCAATTCCCGTTTTCAGATGTTCCAGTTTGTTGAAAACTATTTGTGTGATAGTGGCTAGAGGGATTTTCCAGTGGCGCTCAGCGAGTTGAATGCTCTGCGTTATCCGGTGGTTAAGCATGGGAAACATGAGGAAAGGTAACGTGGTCATTATGAGGGAAATGATGTGCACATTTATGAAGGATCTTTGGCTCGCTTGCCTGAGGAGCCGTTATAATGATGCGGAGGCCGCCAGAGTCATCGCACGCAACCGCAGTACCTCTGCATGAGGCACACTCCACAAAAACACGCTCGGCTCGGCCAACGGGCCGGCTCCGCGGCTCCGGGTTATGCGGCTTGCCGACCTAAAAGCGCAGGGTCAGTGTAGGGGGGGGGGAAACCCCATCACACAAGAACCACAATTGCAGTCCTCAAACATGAAAAGTCTCTTTTTTTATTTTTGACAGGCTGGCCATGTTTAATGGCGGCTTGTGTGTGCTGCGTAAACAAACAGTGAGGCCTGGGCTTGTACGGGCGGCCAACAGCAGCAGCTTCGGCGGCCAGCTGGATTACAGGCTAGCACGGAGCCGCGGTTAAGATGGCACTCGCTCGCGCTCGGCCGCAGTCGGTGCATCCCGCCTTTTAACAGCTTCGTGGTGACTTAACATTTCCAGATGTCAGAGCTTAGACCGCACTCTCGACTCACTTAGGTGTCAAGATATTTCCTGCCTGATACGTACTGTTGTTGACTTTGCCCTCCCGCACGTGATGGACTAGTTCATAAATCTAAACACACAGTGTTTTCCTGTAGACATGGATATATTGGTTTGATTTACGTTGTTAAAAAGCAGCCTCTGTGTCTGGTTACTCCACATTTAAGAGGATTTATAAGCTTATTTAATGTCTATTTTACCCTCTTTTCTCATTTATTACACGGACCGACTTTCGTCTAGTTCGTTAGGAAAATCTGCATCATCTTTTGAGATCCAATGCAGGAATTTGATGAAAAATCTGCCTTTGCAGAGGTATTAGAGCTTTTTTTTTCCACGCAGGTTCAGATATTTGGCAGGGTAAAATTCTGATACGCAATTCAATGAATGATTAATTAAAAAAAAAAAGTGTATGTGTATATAT
>NW_017805482.1:77327-124519 GCF_001891065.2 Hippocampus comes | reverse complement strand
TATATATATATATTTTTTTTTTTTTTGTTCAATAACACCTAAAGCAATAAAAATATGATTTACAAGCAGAACATTTGACTGTTTGAAAATACTTAGTCCTATCATAACTTCATGACAGCGAGAAAACAGAGAAAATTTTTTTTGCAGATTTTAAAAGAGCAAAAATCGTCCGATGTATCAGTCGAGCGTTGGTACTAATGCTTTGTTATGATCGACCGAGGCATTTATGAACACCATTCATTAACCTTGATCCTGTCTATTGCATCAAGGAGGAGCCACAAACCTTTCACGAAAGTCGATACGTAACCATTCAACCGGAAACATGTGACAAAATCAGGCAACAGAGATGAATAAAACCACTTCTATCATCATGACCCATATGTTATTTATCCAGCTTGTCAAAAAATATAAGTAAATTTTTTTTTCTGTCTTCAATGAAAGTCATGTTGTAATCACCATCAGTGACGGGGAGGTGCCATTGTTCCTTCGTTTGACAAGCTGCCACTGTTGAAGATTCTAAATTTTCCATAGGTGTGAATGCGAGTGTGGATTGTTGTTTGTCTTTCTATATTCCCTGCGATTGGCTCAAGATGACCTGTGACCCTTTTGAGGTCAAGTGCCATGCAAAATGAATGGATGGAAAACAATCAGCTCCCAGCATGATGTCGCACAGCTCTACTCCACCGCAAGCGACAACCTCTTTACGGATCATACTGTTAGATTAAATTTTCATGCGGAAAGGATTACAAATAAATAAATAAATAAATAAACAAACGGATTGCATTAGAAAGGGCATCCGGCGTAAAAACTGTGCCAAACAAATCATGTGAGGGACTCGCTGAGGCCACCCGTGATACGACACGGCGAAAGTAACAAGAGCATTTTTTTATACATTGACTGCCGAGGATGTGAAAAATAACCAAGTCTCATAATTGAAGAAGATGCAATGCTCTGTAATACTCCAAAAAAAACGTCGCAGATTTCATATATCCAAATTGGTGCAACCAATTCACGCGTAATTAACAATAAAGACCCTCTGGCTTTGTCACTTCGAAATACACCAATAGTTTGTGTCAAATAATTTTCATTTCAAATTGTTTCATCCCCCGTTACAGCTCCAATCATCTCCTCGCGCATATCTCGGCCAAATCTTGCACTAAATTGCAAATGTGAAACAAAGTGCAGGTGTCGTAGATGCGGTAGGAGAGTAACAGTCGATAGTGGCAATTAAGGCAGAAATTTGATATACCCTTGAATTGGATCTCATTAGACAGCGTACCTAATGTTGCGACCAGTGACTATATTGGAGTCATTCTGGGCTTATTAGCGTGTATGCACCAAAGTTGCCGTTTCATTGGGCCGCCTGAGTCGTCTTGCTAATGACGGTGAGTTTAATTGGTACCAGCAGAACCCCCCGCCTGACTGTAACTTATTTAGCCGCTGTCAGCAGGTCAAGCTACGCTGCACATAAACACATCTCATTAGTTCTCCGTCCTGTCCTTTGTCTCCCGCTCCAGCATGCCGCGTACGATTTATCTCCATTTATTTGAATTTCACACATAATGAGATTCTTCCAGTTAGGATGGATAGGAGCGAGGCTGGAACGCCATTAGTCACTCCCGCTGTGAAGTCGCGGATAAATATAGGCGCTCGCCGGGATCCTGTCCAACTCCATGCACAAAATTAGGATACTGTGAATCTTTTTTTTTGATAGCCTGCATTGATTATTTCTCTAACCGGCAAACATAATCCACCCCTCCCATTTTTATAGTGCTTATCCTCGTTCGGCTTGCGGGTGAGCTGGAGTCTATCCCAGTTGACATTGGGAAATTGCAGGGCAGACTGTACATCATATTTGAACAATGAAAACCTGTGAGTTACTGACCTGTTAAAATTCTTGTTTACAGGACTACTGTAACTGTAAATATCCCGTAAACTAGCATTCCATAAGATTTAGAACGCACCATAACAACTGATTTGATGACAAAAAAAAAAAAAAAAACATAAAAATACAACAAAAGTTCGCATGCACGTCCACATGGAGCAAAGACTCTACATACCTCCCACTAACAACCCAAGCGAAACTTAGATCTTCACTGACATACAAAGATGTTTGTCTCTCAGTCAAGATCGATCATCTGTCCTTGACACCAATCACTTTTTCAGTCAGGACTGTGGCACAATCTTGTGGCATCTAAAAGCGTCATAGAAAGACTACAAAAAGAGCTGGTAAAAAAAAAAAAAAAAAAAAAAGGTGAATTCTTGAATTGCGAAGCATCAATAAATGGGTTCCCTGTGTATAGACACAAATACAAGTTTATACAGAATTTAGAGTCTTCAGATAATATAAAACAATAATCTTTCATTTTTTTTGCAGGGTTTCCGTTGATGAAATCATTGCAGTGGAGGCCAAATATTTATCTTAACATTTATATGTACTTTAAAGCTTCATGCATACAATATCAAAATATATGCATGTGAGGTGCAGGTATTATTTTTGTACATTCAGTGTTGCCATCCTGACATTCTCCAGTACTTTAATGTCTGGGCCTATCTGTCGCTGAATGTGTGTGACTTTAAAAGACCGGGAAAAGCCTTTTGAGGGATGTCGGAGTCAGCAAATGAGAGTGTGGACTCGGCGGGCTGTTAACTCGCCAAACCGTTCTCCACTCAGTGTTGAGCGACTCAGCCGCACGTTGCGTGTGAATATGTGGCGTGTGTTTATTTTCTTACCTTGGTTCCATAAAGTGACTGGAAGTATGGACCTCTCCTTGATGGTGATGGTGATCATTCCATTCGCTTTAGTTTACACCACAAAAATGATCAAACAGAAAATAACCTACACCTCTCAATGGTTCATTTTTGGGGCCTCATCGAGCATCAGGAGGGACCAAAACTTTTTGGCCATCGGTCGCGCGCCGGGGGCCCCTTAATCTCACATTCCTAAACTGAATTTGAGGTCCAAGTGCATCCGTGTGCACAACATGAATGATGCCACTGTTACTTTGACAGCTCTCACCCAAAATGCATCCCTTGACCCCCCCCAATCGAATAGCAATGCCCTCTACTAAGCACCAGGGATGGTTTCTTTTAGCCATCGCCAGTGGTGCTTCTGGCTGTGTGTAAGTAGTCCAATGGCTGCAAATCCCACAGTGGAGGGATTTATGGACCTGCAGAGGTGCGCTTTCCCTTCCCAGAGAGCTGCGTGCATGACATGTAAATGTGATCATTTGGCGGTTCAATTATCCTTCTTGCCTTGGCTGCAGCTCTGTTTGGTTGCTGACAGATAGAGAGATACCCCCCCACCCGCTTTCCCCCGCCGTCCCCCAGCTCACCCCCCAGCTTTGTTTGATCCCTGACAGGCGCAGCTTGTCACTATGTGCTGGTGAAACATCCCTAATCAAAGAATCTGTCGGAGCGAGCCAGCGCGTTCCGCGGGGCTGAGCATCACCGCAGCCTTTCATGTCGTGCGGCTGAAGGGAGAAAAAAAGGCCGAGTAGGATCTTCGGCAGGTACACTCTGCTCTTTGTTTACGCGTTGTCCTAGCAGTGGGGATACGCAGATGGCTAACAATTATTTCTCTGTGTGTGCGTCGCTGCTGGCGGGCCACCAAGCTTGTGTGAGATTGGTGTAATCCTTTATTATTTATGATTGTCTGGGATTTTTGGATCAAGATTGAACACAATCTGTTGAATAACACCGAGATGAGCGCCAGGCAGGAGAGTGTGGAATGAAAGGCAAACAAAGAGGGAGAGAGTGCACATAGAAATGAAGATGCAACGCTCACTGTTACCGCAGCTCCTGAATCCAGCACACTTTAATCCCATTAACGGCGACTAAATAAACCATTTGTTCTAAGCTTGCCACTGGTGCTGTTTATGCTAATAGGCCGCTTGCTGGAGGCGATTTCACAAGGCATTTGTAGGGCACTAGCTAATAATTAGATTTAATAAGGAAGTCAATTTCCATCCTCATTTGAAATAAAAATAAGAAGCTTATCCTCTCACAGGACGCGCTTAATTGTTGATTTGGCCGCGCTCACTCTCTCAGGGCTTCTGACGTTCATGTTTTTAACCCTTCTGCGTCCTTGTGTGAGGATACCACACCACTTTAAGCGTATTGCTACCGCACCAGAAAAAAAAAAAAGTTCTGTATGGTTTTGTCATGATAAATTTCACGTTACAATGTGATAAGATTGTCTTTTGCATTCAGCAAAACAAAATGAATTGCTTCCGGTTCAGCTCACTGACAGAGCCCAATGTGGGTCTTTTTCGATCATAATTTTTTTTATGCTGTACTTTACAGTTACACAGCTAGTAACTTTGATTTGTAAGGCACAAAAGGATGACACTTAAACCCACACAGGGCTCCACCAGTAACAAGACCAAGAGGGAATTACTTCAGTTTGTTTTGCCGAATGCAGAAGTGGAAATGATCACGCTCTAACTTGATAACTAACAGATGCCATTCATCTGTTCAAGCCTCCCCCAAAACAATGTTTTTAATGTATATTTTAATGACAATAAAAAAAGCACTCTACATACAATAATGACATAAGTAAAAGGAGTTAAAAAGAACTCAACCGTTTTTGTCCCTTTCTCCTTCAATGCATATTGTGCTTCTCATTCTGGTGTGTACACATTGGCCACCAGAGGGCAGTATGGGAAAGACATTAAATTATGTTATTGCAGCTCATCTCTCAGCCTCTCGGTACGGCAGTCATATTAGTCATTCTTCACAGAGGATAAAAAATACATTCCTGTGAGTATTGTCATATTTTCTCTTTACATGTGCTGCTGCACTGATTGTCTTCAGATATCCGTTGCGTAAAGGATAACAACACCACCACACACATGCTAATTGTTAGTCAGTTACGCCTATAGAGTTTCCCATCATATGTTTCACGTTATGGAAGCTATACCGTCTGTGATTGCTTTAAAGGCCAAATGTAGAATTCAAAGCAAAGGTGTTTTGCTGCATCGCTGACGTATGCATTGTGTTGTGCGTTAAGTGAAAAAAGGTGCCGCTCGTGTCCCGCCCGGCCGAGCTCATCATCCCAATGGAGCGCCGGGTTCTGCTCCGGCGGGCCCATGAGCACAAGTTCCAGCTCTCCGAGCTCTCTGATCTTCTGTCAGACTTTTTACTGACAACTTCCTCAGCTCTCTATTATACTTCTCCACTCACTCTTTTCCCCATCCGCACGCCGGGCCTCTGTTTTTCAACTCAATAATGAACTGAAATAGCCCTCCAGAGAAGGCCACCATGCTGGCTCCTGATGAGGGGATCATTTTCTCCTAGCGCCTGTTAGTCAGCAGGTCCCGGAGGACTTGAGAGAAGGCGAGCTACTACACCACACAGTTAAACCCTGCTACATGGGGGCGAGTTAGTGGGGGGTGTCGACTGGCCCAGAAGTGGACCGGCAGCTCGGAAAACTCCCAAAATTAACAACGGCCACCACATCCCTGCACTAAGTTACCGTGGTTTTATGTTGGTCATGATGGCGGAACTTGGGGAGCCCCTGTAAGTGTGTTTTTAAGTGGTACTTGGTGTGAAAAGGTTGAAAACTAGTGAGCTATGCCAAGGTATTTACGGTATATTTTAGCATTAAGCAAGTGCAGCCTTGCTCGACGAAATTATGTGGTTTGGCGACAATTTTTGGTGTTTAAATATATTGTTACATTAATTTTGGATTTATTGGGCAGTTTTACAGTACAGTAAACTTCAACTGACGGTGACCAATAAACAGCTTGAATCAAGCATGTGAACTGTGCGGGTCTTCTTTTCAATTTCCCTGAAGTGATGTTATTCGATGGGTTCCCATCTCTTGACATGGAGTAGGCGCTGAGGAATTACATTTTTTTCGTGTGTTTTAAAACATTTCAATGTGTTTAAATGTTGTGCGAGAGCAGTAAAACTTTTATCATATGGTCCCTTTATACCGGCGATCGCCGGTGCGTCGGAAACGTATCCCTCGTGTCAAACAGCGATTTGATGGATGTGCCAGGCAGTGTGAGTGAGGCAGAAGAAGCGCCGTCTCATTGAGTTCGTAGCAGGTCAGTTGTGAGCGACTGCAGTGTACATCCTCACCAGACGCTCGTTGGCTAACATTTCACACGCTCTGACCTCAGACCGAATTACATTTTTCCAGCATGCGCTCATTACCTTGATAAGGCGGGCAGACGATCATGTGAAGTCATTCCCATGCCATGTGAGTGGAATCATGAACCATGACTGAATTTAGGCCCAAAGAATCTTTTTAATCACGTCAACCATTTAGCAAACTGGATTTAAGTAACCAAATCAGCTCAAGATGGGCTTAGTCAACTGGTACCGCTTGAACCTCTGATATGCTTAGTGTTGAATCATTCGGAGGTGTTTGTGTCTCAAATTGCGCGTTACGTCGAGAAGGAAGCAAAGACAGACTGTCTGTGAAGTAGCTACACTAAAGCAATGAGTGAATCACTTTGGTGGGCTGCTGGCAGACAAATTACAGTGTCACCCTTCCTCTTCCCGTGTTTGAAATCCTGTGCACAACAAGAATAATAGTGAGCAACGTCCATTTATCCATTTTCGAGATGGCGTATCCTC
Organism: Hippocampus comes; assembly: GCF_001891065.2. Lineage (NCBI taxonomy): Eukaryota > Metazoa > Chordata > Actinopteri > Syngnathiformes > Syngnathidae > Hippocampus > Hippocampus comes. Next base: position 117,931 of record NW_017805482.1, on the reverse strand, counting down.
AGTAGATTCACAGGCAGGATTATTTATGGCAGCCATCTTAGTTTTAGCCTTGCGGATGAAAATGCTTTTTAGGTTTCGTCAGATTGTAGACATTTTTACATGTGATAGTTTTAAGTCAACAAAAAAAAAACTCAGTTTTTTTGGTCTATTTTGGAGAAATAAAAAAAAAGGCCTCTTAGTTTTTTGTAGGTTTTTTTTTATTTTTTATTTGGATCAGTTTTTAAATTACACTAAAGACAATCATGATAAATATCCCATGATGTCATATTTATGTGGAGCTCACAATCAGTCTGCTTGCACCTCGTTTCAGCCCACCATAATCGTGTTAATCGTGTTGCGCCACCTGAGCCACAACTTAGACCTGCTTTTTGCTGGTCTAAATTCTGGTCCTCTTTCTGTCACTAAATTCTCAGGTACGCCGGAGCGGAGTAAAAGAAAACACCCTCAGTCTGCTGGAACGCCCAGCATGGCGCAACACGGTCTGCCAAATTCCCAAACACAGTAAACTAGAATTGACCTCGCACGAAAAAGAAGACGTGCCAGTTTTTACCCTAAGCACCTCCGTGCCTGTCCACGAAAATACAGCTGCTTAATAAACATTCATCAAGGCATTGGAACAGATTGAAGTGTTGGACTATGTTTACATTCAGAACGATATTTTCCCTTTTAGTGCAAAGCAAAATCAGCTCCAAATATCAGTTTATCAGCCCTGTAAAAAACAGATTTGTCTATCTCAAGACATACACATTTATCTCAGTATTATTCCTATTTAGTTTCAGCTTTGAACTCCATAAAACGCACAGCATTACCAGAAAGTGGATTGCGACATTAAAGAAACGGCGTCATTGCGACTTACATCCGTCCGTAAGGCGCGCGTGCGTGCGTTAGCGTTGCAACCGGCGCCTTCATTAACGGCATTCTCATCACATTATCATGTCAACGCGTACCCAGGTGTTGTTTGCTCTCTCTTTTTTTTCGCCCCGCTCCTTCATTAATGAGACGTTGCAAGATAAATGTGACAGAATTCGCATTAAAATTCTCAGAGGACATTTGCATAACTCCGCACGCAGCGCGGGTAATTTTATTCTTTTATTATCTGACTAAGATAAGTGCAAAGCTAATCTTATCTCACTTGCGCAAACAATATTTTTTTTTTTGAAACACACATGCTCATTGTCAGTCTACATTTTTGTGTTGCTTGTGTCAACACACAATAAAATAAACTTCAGGGCTCTTTGTTTGTGTTTGCGTTTTTGTGGTCTGATGGGAACTTTTCATCCAGTACTCAGTGATCACTGGTTTATGAGTCACCTTGATAACTTGATACAGTGGGGGCAAGGGTGTCCCCCGCTTACTGCCTGATGACAGCTGGGATAGGCTCCAAGCACGCACTTGTGAGGATAAGGAAAAATGGATGGATGGAGTTTACAGTGATCAACAACAAACACTTTTTGTCATACATATACGTTAGATGTTAAATATTTTTTTAATGATTTTTGTGAGAAATTCATCCCTATCTGGCCCATCTTTTGCAGCTAATATAATTTTTTTTTTTTATTTCTTAACCGATTACAGCGTGACTAGAACTAATCAATCACAGGCTGACGCGCATCGCTGCTCACAGAGGCTCTTGCAAAAGAGACGATTAAAGTTTCCACCACATTATGTTAGTCCTGTTAGCCATAAAAGTTAAAAAGCAGCAATCGAGAAGCTCGCTAATTCATGGAATGGTGGTGTGTTGTTTGAGGCGTGAATGACCGCATATGAACCATTGGTGCCGACGTGACCGTTCCCATCAGGGCATTGGGCAAATTGATCGGTTCTTATGTTTTAATTGATTGCCAAGAATACAACATCAAACCCGGTAACATTTTGTTTTTGGAAATACTCCATCATGAACTTGTGCGAGCATTGTAGCTGCAAAGTGAGGATTTAATCAAAATGCAAACATTTTTACACATGGCCATTGTTGTGAAAACAATCCCTGTTCACACAGAGGTCCGCAAATGCGAGACAATTCTAGAATACACCTGCCAGGCCAGTAGATGGCGATGTTAAGAAACATTCATGCTTGTCTGTGGAGATATAGCTTCATGCACAGTTGTCCATCCACAGTCCACCGCACACTATAAGAGCACTAAAATCACACCTGCTGATTTGTTCTTGTCATGTGTGAGGTCTCTTGGATTCAAAACATTGAACAAGATGTTCACAATCATGCGTGTAAATGTTTAAACGCTGTTGTCCAACACAACTGGGTTTTTTTCTGCCAGGTTTACCGCCCTTAAACGCTTGCAGTTGCACTGACAAACATGACGTCGTAAGGGTAATAAAAGTGAAACATTTGAACACCGCTATGATCTCCCGCTAATTGTTCCGTGGTAGCGAGTGTTTGTTTTGTGTTAGCGTTGTGCAGAAAGCGAGCCGGTTGGCAGCAGCAGCGAGAACAATCACTGCTCTGTCAAGAATTTGAGCCACCTCTGCAAATAGGCCAGTGTGTAATGCCGAGGGCTGGGAGTTCCAGTCAGGCTGGGGTTTCCGTGTAAATAAACAGTGCTGGGGTCTCACAGGGTGGACGCCCCCCAACCCCCTTCTCCCTCTATCTGGGGTTTGGCCGAGCCTTTGTTGCCTTTAATCCAAGTGCTCTCTATTGCACAGCAAGGGGGGTTGCCTGGCTCAGATTAGGCTCTTGTGTGTGCTTGAGTTTCTCACACAGTCCTTACTTTTAGGAGGAGGATGGGGGATGGAAGAGAGAGAGAGAGTAAAAAAAAAAAAAAAAAAAAAAAAAAGCCAAAAAAACACAGCCATCCCGCTTCCTCAAGGTGGCTGACAAGAATGACAAGTGGACCACTGCTGCGCTCAGAGCTTAACATGACACAATGACCTTTGCATTGCCAACAGGCTACTGTACAAACATGGCATGCTTTCACACTTTAGGCCTGGCAGAACATCACTCAACTGAAGAAATAGAGCCATAATAAAGTAGAGCTGGCATTTCACGTTGTCCTTAATTCCCTGTTAACTGCACGAGTTTAAAAGTTGATATGTGTCCGACGTGCATGATACTGCAGCAGTGTTTGAAACCATTCAGTCACCCCTCACTCTTGAATACACTCTATTTATTTTTATTCATGGATTATTTTCTTCCCTCATCAGACAAATTAAAAGATGTTTTTTTTCCTGGTTGTCGTCACTGCTATTGCATAGTTCAAGTCAGCTGGTTTAACCTCGTGGAAATGAAATAACGTTTTATTGAGTGTGTTTCGTTGTTACAATGCGTTCTACTTATATTCAAGATGAATGAAAATTAAAACAAAAACCTGTCTGTGCAATGCATCATGGGGTATATTGCTTTGGTAGCGACCAGCAGTTGGTCGTCACTATAATTGCAAGTGGATTTTGCTATACACTGAGGGCACTTGGATACTCGCCACACATTTAAAAAGCGCTACAAAATGCCGAATTCGCTATGTCGGGCACTCTGGCGCGTGATTCCACAGCAGCCATGACAAATACTCGTGTTGGTGTCCAAACATCCATCCGACATGACGTTGTGCCGCGTGTGAGCGCAAGCTAGCTCGATTAGCATTATGCTAAAAGCTAAAACATTCGAGTCACTTTGCCTGCGCAGAGGGAAAACTACAGGTTGTAATGTTACAACCGCTTCCTTTTCCTCTTTTGTTTAACACTGGCTCTCATTACCACGTGGTGGTAACAGATTGTTTGAACAGGAGAGAAAAGCCATTCGAAGCTAATTAAGCAGCTATTGCAGCCTCTATTCACAGGCAGAGGACCGAGGAGCACAGGCATTTGTCAGCGCTTGACCCCGCGTGGTATTGATTGACAACGCCGCCGCGTGACTGACAGGCTCCGCGAGAGCGGACCAATCGGAAGCCGGCGAGTAAGTGCGCCGCGTCGCCATTGGACGAGACGCCTTAAAGCCACAGAGGCAACCCACGTGGGGCAGAGTTGGAGCTTCAAAAACAAGGCTCCGACATGGCTGATGTTAATATCAGACAAAGGCAATCGGCTGTCCTCTACGCTGCGGCGCGGCTAGCAGCCTAAATTAGCTCAGAGGGCGTCCGAGATGTGTCGTATGAACGAACCGTCATAGTGTGTGTGTGTGTGTGCGTGTGTGTGTGTATATATATATATATATATATATATATATAAGAAATAACTCAAGTCTCCGACGCTTGAATTTGATCGTGGATCGATTGGTCATTAACGTGTCCTTCACGGTTTCGTGGTGAGCAGCGGAGGGAGCAAAGCGTCTGATTCGAGGCTTTTACTTCACCTATGTGGCAGCAAACCGTGTCACGTCGCATCAACGTCTCGCACGCAGACAAGTTCATTTGGCGTCCGCGGAGATAGGCGTCGAATTAAAAATACGCGCGTATCTCTCGCACCCCTCTCCCACCGGTGTTGGTCTCACCCAAGAAAACTTTGATTTGGGCGGCAAACCAGCGCGCTAATGAGGACGCGCAATATGTGCAGTCTTGGTCCAATTTGAATGGCTGTTGTTGTGTGTGTGTGTGTGTGTGTGTGTGTGTGTGTGTGTGTGTGTGTGTGTGTGTGTGTGTGTGTGTGTGTGTGTGCGTGTGTGTGTACGCGCGCGCGCGCGCGCGCGGAGCAGCCAGAGGCGGGGCGAGCGCCTCCGTGCGGTGACGTCATTGATGTGCTGCCTCTACCCCACGTGGGCCCGCCGCCTTCCGATAGGCAGATGTGGTCGTGGTCTTGGCGAGTAATCCGATTGGACAGATAGGTGCTTTCACGGTAGTTCAGCCCCGCTGCCTGTGTGTGGCAACCGGGCTAAACTGGACAACTGAGGGGGAAACGCGAGATGGTGGAGAGCACCATGTTACGCTTTTAAAGAATCTCCTTTCTTTTCTTTTTTTTTTGTTTTGAACGCGGAAGGAGCCGTTTTGGAGTCGTATTTTCGCCGCTCTTTCGGGGATTACGGCGGCCAAATTCCTGGGAGGTTCGCGGTGGAGGCTTGACGAGGAGAAAAGTACTTTTGTTGGAGCTCCGACCGCATCGCCGTCTTCTTTTTAGCCCGCTGCTCCCCACGGTGTGGCCGGGTGCGCTCCGGAGACGGGATGCTCCGCCACGCTGTCTTTCGGACGGATTAAACGAGTGGATTGTAGCCTGCTGTCTCTTCCTCGGTGAGGGGTACGTGTAAAAACGAGCGACGGGTCCCATTTTCTCGGCTTTCACGTGACATTTTAGGGGGCTTGATCGACGCGCGCTCGGAGGGAAGACTGCCGTTGCTTGATTCTGCTCGCCAGTGTTCTCTTCTTCTTTTTTTTTTTTTTTAATTCACACTTTCAACCATAAACCGCCGTCATTCGTACACCACCTGCGCAAAAGTGCCTACTCCCTTTTTTTCCGTTGTGTTTTTTTTTCAAGCAAGAATCTGTTTTGTGTGTGCGTGTGTTTGTGCCGCGACCGAATAAGGTCACCCTCGAGGCGCTGCTGTTTCTTTGGCTTCCACTTACTGATTGCATTAGTCTCACAGGGATTATTAGTTGCAAACAAAAGTGCGTTTGATTGTACCCCTGGTGATTAAACCGCGTCGTTCTCCCAACACAGGCTATTCACCCCCACCACCCCCCATCCGCCGACAACAAGCCCCTCGGCCGCCTGCTCTTTTCAACCATTTTGCCAAAGGTCCTGCAGAAATAAACAAAGGGTCGATTTCAAGATGTATCCACAAGGCCGACATCCGGTAAGAGGCACTTCCACCTCTGTGCGTTGCATTTTTGACATATTTTTTTGGTGGTGTTGACATGGTTCCTGACTGAACTGTACTCCCCACCCCCTTGCACCTCATTGAGTATCTCAAAGGTTATATTTCAAGGCGACATGTTTGATTCATGTGGTAGTTTTTTTGCCCATTCATTGTGTTGGTAACAATCCCAATGTGATCAAGTCAAGACGGGGGCCATTTTGGGGTGGCTCGTGCACAAAGTAATGCTCCAAACTCGTGACTATGTTTTTCAGGCTCCTCACCAGCCTGGCCAGCCTGGCTTCAAATTCACTGTTGCGGAGTCGTGTGACCGAATTAAAGATGAGTTCCAGTTCCTCCAAGCCCAGTATCACAGGTAGTGTTGACAAAAGATGTCAGCGCTCACTCTCTTGCGCTACATTGCCAGGTGAAGGCTAATATTTGGTTGCACGCGGAATGGAAATGCCCTGTAATCCGCTGCCAAGTGGTTAAGTGAGTTATGCAAGTGACTGAGCGTCTGTAATTGACACCTGCTCTCCTATTTTAGTCTTAAGGTGGAGTATGACAAGCTGGCCAATGAGAAGACGGAGATGCAGCGCCACTATGTCATGGTAAGATAATGTTGCCATGGGCCGTAATTATGCGCCCAAATTGCTCGGCTTGTTGAGAGGCTCGTTTGGGCGGCGTGAGACGGCCTCTATTGTGATCACCTGTGCGGTTGTTAGGGCGGCTCGAGTGTCACGTACGGGCCTGCGAAATCCCCCGGGAGGGTTTGATGTAGCTGGTGGTTACGAGGCGGGGGCCGGTGACTGACAGCCAGGCGGTAGTGGGCTGAGGCTCCATTAAAGCGCAGCCATGATCTCGAAAGGTCGACGGCCACGTTGCCCCCCCACCCCACCCCTCCGTGTGTGCTGATCTGATTATTCTCCTAGGAGACCCGCCGCTTGTGCACATGCACGGCCGTAAATGGGGCCGTGGCGTGTGGGAAAGTGCACCCAACCAAAATGGAGGCGCTCCCACGCGGCTCCTTTTTTTTTTGGAACAAAGTTCCAGTGTGGATTTGGAAAACATAGGCGTGCCTGTGACGCGGGATATTTAGCTGTCACCTGACGCAATGAGAGACCCCGCTGTCCGAGGTAAACACGGCGGGCGGCAACACGCAGGTTGAAGCCAAACCTTCTTTTTTGGAGCGGGGAAAACAACATGTCAAGCCGACAGGGAGGAGGTTCGACAAACGCGTGAACAAGTACGAGGTGTCCGCTTACACGGCAGGGGCTCCGATCTCAGACAGAAGGGCTCTCTTGTTTGAGACTTTTTTTTTTTCCTTCAACGCTAATGGACTGAATAATGCATTTGCTTCATCAAAATAGACACTGACTGGAAAGCCATTTCTACCCCAGCTGCCACCTGTGGTCTGCCTGGATTCAGCCACACACTCTGACCTGGCTAGAAATAACACAAGTGTTGTGCAAACACTTAAGACTGAGTAAATAGATGTCGTGGACGTGGGAGGCTGCTGATCAAAACCTTGAACGCTTTGATGCTCCGCGCCGTCACTGGAAAAAAACAGAAAGTCAATTTCTTTGGTTATTTGTCACGCTCAGATCCGATTTTGCGTCTCATCTTTGCTGATCGTGATCCCAATTGTGGCACGGTTGACGCATTCACAGCGGCCTCAGCGTGCTCAATTCAGATATTGATTGATCTTGTCTCCCCGGTGGAACACAATTTGAACAGGGAAGCTTTGTTTGGATTTTAAAACTATTGCATCCCATCTGAACGTATTGACAAAACCTATTCATAAAGGCGTCAAAAAGCAAAGAATGCACAGCGCGTGCTCGCAGATCATCCTTTAATGGTCATTCTCATGACGTAAGCTGATCTCTTACGAGACTTGCGTAGACGTCTCTCATGACGTCAAGGAAGACGGCGATCCAAATGTTTGAAGTGCTTCAAAGAAAATGTCGCAGAGCTCCAAATGTGCGCATTAACAAAAACAAGTTGAATATGACTTCCTAGTTGCAACGGTATATTGTACTAAATGTCTCTCCTGTTTGCTTTGCAGTACTATGAGATGTCTTACGGCCTCAACATTGAGATGCACAAACAGGTAGGCGCCCTCTAGGGATTTTTTTGTCTTGGGGGGGTGGGGTCAACAAACCTGCTCTGAGACCATGAACTGTGTCCCACTCATGAGGCGTATCCATTTTTTTGGTCACAATCAACCCAAAACACAATTGCCATCAATCTATTTGTCAACATGAATCATTTTTAGTGCCCCCACCCTCCCGCCCCACCTCAAGGATTCTGAAGAAGTCCTCAATAGGGTTGAGGTTCCATTCCCGTTCTACTCTGAAAGTTTGTCGCATATTTTGCAGTGTGGCGTTGAATATTACGTTGCATGAGACTTATTTTACTGTGGGAAGCATGATTCCTCTTTTTATTTCTCTTTTTTTAAGATATATTAGACAATAATCCGTTTAAAAAAAACCTCCCATCTCACTCGGCTTGATTCCCCTGCGTGCTGGGACACGGTGGCCGTCCACCACTGAGCCACAACTCTGGCCATTGGAATTCCATCCAACATTCAAAATCGAACCTCCTCATCGGTTAATACAACTGTGAATGTCTGAGCCCACTGGAAAAGTGATTCGTGGTGTAAATGCACTCACGCTGCTCTCTAACAAGTTAGAAATCTTGTCTCGGTCAAATATTGTGAGTCTTGTAAGACACCCGCCTGGGAGTTCGAAATCCTGGATTTATCTCAACCTGTTGATTAGATTTAAGTAGACTTTGGCTGGCGGGACCTTTGGCTTCCTGATTAAAGCGAGCCTATTAACGATCAGGGTCAGGGATGGTCGGTAATTACAGCAAGGAGGACAAAAGTCGTTTTGTCAATGGTTGTACACCTCTCGTTATCGGCCACCTAACTTGTATCTTGGTCGAATGTCCTTCTGTCTAAAGTGTCTTAAGGGTTAATGTGTCCGGATCAGAGGGTTCAAAACGAGTCGGGGCCAACAATCTTACATGTTCCATATGTCGCCTAACGACGCTCCCATCTCTGGTCCAACTTCAAAATTGATGGTGGGCGGAAGTTTCATGTGTGCGGTGTTCCGTGTTGAAATGATCAGAGCAGAAAACCGCAAAATGTCTGATTTTCTATTTTTGTGTGTGGTGTGACACCGTTGGAAGATTTGAAAAAAATCCCCACCGGGTTTTGGTTCTTGACTTAACGTGCATATCGTTGAGCGTAGCTTGATTCTTGACTTTGTTTTCACTTTGGGTCCGCATCGATCTGTCTGTCTGTCGGGTTCTTGACTTGGTTTTTGACCTGGTCCTTTACTAATCCTAGACTTGGTTCGGCACATGGCTCTTGACTTTGCCCTTGATTTGTTTTTGACTGGCCCTAGACATGTTTTGATGTAGTTCTTGCCACTTTATTATTACTATTTATTAATCCTTGACTTTGCCCTTGATTTGTTTTTGACTGGCCCTAGACGTGTTTTGATGTAGTTCTTGCCACGTTTATGATTATTATTTTTTTAATCCTTATGTCGACCAGGCTTTGCACTTGTTTTTCACTCTTCATGCTGTCCCTATCCATAGATATATTATCGCTGCTGTAGCGCTCATCATCCTGCTTACACACCCTTCAGTGGAAATGCGAGCCCAAAACAGCACCGTGGCGCTTGAAGTGCATTAAACCACATGGCTTAAGTCCTTCGATTCCCGGGTGTTCAAAGCAGTGCGCTTTCGTCCCTTCCCCCGCCATCACCCCCGCTCGGCTAATGACAGTGCCGGAGGCGCAGGGTGATCCATCAGAGTCTGGGCCTAGTGTCACGCTGCCACATGTCTGTCAGACCCAGGGCCACTCTGATAGCTTCTGTCAGGCACTTATCGCCAACCAGAGGGCCGGCGAGGGGGATGGGAGACGAGTAGCAGAATAGAGACTGGGTGGGAGGAGGGGCGACAACTCCGGCTTTGTGTAAACAGGTTAATCGACTGATCCATTTTAGCAGCTGACTTTTTTTTTTTTTTTTTTTTTATCAGTCCCCTCAAAAGAGCTGCGGGAAGTGCTTGAATAATTCATCAGCGGGGGCCCTAACCTGCTGAACGGCGTGTTTGTGAGCAAACAGTGTGGGCCCCGTCCATACAGCTCACCCAGCTTCTGCGTAGGCGGGGGGGAGGGGGCGGAGTAGATGGCGAGCGTTAACAGGCGAGGCTGGGATGGATTATTGGATGCACACAAGCATATTACTTTCCTGCAAGCAGAATTTATTCCACAGTGAGGAAATCCATTCCTATAACCGTGCCTTGGTTCCTCAAAGCGCGCCGTAATTCACATTTTGGCATGCGTACAGCGGCCCCGACGGACTGAGGCCATGCTGCTATTTGACCGCCCCCACCACCCCTTCCCCACCCCCTTCGACATCATATATGACGGCTCGGTACATGCGATGGCTGCTGGTAATCACGGTCATCTGTTGCTTGTTACCTCCGTCCGATTGGGCTGTTACCTGCAGTCGTCATTCAGGAATGGGGAGACAGAGGCTGTGGAATTTTTTTTTTTTTGCAGCCAAGTAATTGTCGCAGCGGGGCCAAAACAAACAGCCAGCCACAGGACTTGTCTGCTGTGTACATACAGAAGAGGCATGTGGAGGAAAGTGCAAATGGACTACGTCTTAATAACCTCAGCCTGCTGGTTGTAAGGTCCGTTTATATCAGCCATTTTGCATTTTAACAAACTATTACACCAGAAGCTTTCGACTGGGGTTGAGCTGTTCGAAAATTCCTTTGTTTGAAGGGACTTTTATGTGACGCGGATGTTTCACAGCAGCCTGAAAACGCAATGTCACAGTTAAAAACAAAACCAAAATGGGAATGAGGGGCGTGGGGTGGGGTTATTGGAGAGTTTGTTGAACACTCTTCCTCTAAGGTGTGCCTTTGCCGCACTGCTCGTGCATTGAACACAATCACATTTGCAGAGAATACATGTCATCACATATGTACGCAAGCTGAATGATTTTGAAAAATAATATGCGACTACTTTTTCACGGTCCTTGTCCCATGTATTAAAAAAAAAAACGCGAGCAATATATCAATCTGTAGTGTAACTAACAATATTTACAATAAACAAGATCAGATTTGTCCCTTCTACTTTTCGTGTTTCATGAAATACATTTTGGGGCCAAAAATACAGATAACTGATTAATTTTAAAAAATGTATTTATTTTCCGTAATTATAAGGACTTTAGTCTGTGTCGTTTTTTTTTTTAATCACCGATAGTGATACAAAATGTCATATTCAACACATTTCTTTGATATATGTTGCACTGTATTTAAATTTTTTTTTCAACAAAGCATGACTTTAGAATGTGTGTGAAATACAGTAGTGATCAATTACTTGCGCTGCTCACCTAAGCAGAGCTTGTTAAAAAAAAAATAAATAAAATATACTTTGTTTTGAATGACAGGTCCATTGAATAACAATTTTTATGGTATTTACTGAAAAAGTATTTCTGTGTCGTAAATAAATAGACCAGTGTTACAAATGGAAATGGTTAGAGTAGCTAAAAGTAAAAACTGTAAACATCGGCCAAATGGCAAAGATTTTGGCGGACATTTGAAGGACCATAGTCGTCCGATTAATCGGTCGGGCCCTAAATTGTGTATGTATATATATGCACCTCCCCGATTGTTTTGCCTGTGCTCAAGTTTTCAGAAGCCCAAATGAACAATGGCCCTGTTTTTACTCACTCTTTGTCGCGGAAGTGTACTGTAATTCTCCGCCTGCCCGAGAAACAGGCTGACTAGCGATTCTCGCGTGTTAGTTCAATTTGGTGGCCCTTTTAAATCTAACAGGTCAAGTACTGTTTGTCGACAAATCACGTGACCAGTTGTCCTCCCCCCAAGCCCTTGTTATTTAATCCTAGTCAGTTTCTCGCCTCGCTTCTCCAACTCTGCCGACGGCTCCGGGCAAACACCTCGCTGCTGCATGCCACTGACAAAGCAGGCCGAGAGTGCTCTTAAAGTGGTGCTACACAAGTCCGAGTACCTGTAATTGTGTAGCGGCAGCGTCAAGCTGGCCTCTCAAGGGCAGAGCTGTCATCTGCTGAAAGTGACAGTAACCGCCCGTTTTTATCTGTCAGCGGCGCAACAACAGGGGGAAAGAAAAAACTCCTCCCAGCTCTGCACTATATCTTCTTTTTTTTTTTTTTTTTTTTTTTTTTTTTAAGCATTTGAGTCGAGTTGACACCTTGTGTGTGTATTTGCATGTTCGTGCGCGAGTGTGAGAGAGTGTGCTGCCAGTTGCTGAGGGCCCAGCGGATGAGCCACCTCCTGACCTCTGTGGGCCAGCTGTCACGTTGACGCTAAGCTACAGAGGAACGGGGGCCGTGCGCTCAAGGCCTTCTCACAAATCCCGTCAAATGTTGGGCCGCTATTGACATGGCTTATCTGGACAAACAGGGATTACGCAGGCTCGGTTGCGTTTCAGCCATTTCTGAAGGCCCTTCTTGAGCTCTGTCCCGAGCACGCACTCGAGTGCGTTAATACAGAGGCTCATAAAAGCCTTTATCTAACCGACGTCATTGCTTGTTGATCAGGTTTATTCTTTTATAGGGGTCAATGTCTTTCTTTTATGCAGACGGTTATCTATCGTGTTGTCTTAAGGACTATTGTATCCCGCGGGTCTGATAAACGCATCTGGGGTACAAATTGGAATTGTTACACCATAGTTCCGCTTAGAATGGCAAACCGTTTCTCGTATCATGCGTTTGTCACCATGGAGGCGTGATGGCGATTGTTTAGTCATGTAAATAGTCTGATGTCATACTTGGCAATCATTTATCCAAACAAGATCGCTACACGTTACTGTACGGAGCTGTCAATGTTGACATTTGTAAACGAGAAAGACAAATAGAATTAGGGATGAATAATTTTGATCATCTCATTGCAATTCCCCCGCCGCCATACTGCGATTGCGATTTAACATGCGATTATTTTTTTTTTTTGAAAAGTTATCCTCCATTGTATTTTTAAAGTAGCAAGCAATTTACACTCATCACAAAAAGTTGGGGATATTTGGCTTTCGGGTGAAATTTATGCAAAATGTATAAAAGTTCACACGACGGATCATATCATGAAAGTAAGACATTTAAGGAGAAGGATGAACTGGTGATTTCCTCATCTCAAACAATTCATTGAAACAAAAGGTAACAACAATGGTGGGTACGCCCCAACAAAAAATGTCAACGTCTCACGAACTCGTCACGTGCCCTTGAGCATCAATTACAGCTTGCCAATGACGTCTTATGCTGTTCACAAGTCGGCTCATTGTCTGCTGCGGCATGGCATCCCGCTCTTCCCGAAAGGTACTTCCGTCTGAGAATGTCCCGTTTGAGAAGCATCACAATGGCATGGTGCTGTTGATGCGTTGTTAGGCGTCGTCTTGGTTTCATGATGTCAAAATGCGAACAGCATGATGAGGACGAGTGTTGAAACAGCAGCTCTAACCGAACCAGGATGTTCATTGGAGGATTCAAGGATCAAACGCCTGTTGTGAATTTTGCCCTTAAGCTCCTTGTTAGAGAACGGCAACTTGGGCAAAAAGTACCGAAACATTTAATAGTTGGACATGTGTATTCACAAGCTTAGAGAAGGTCACATTGAATTCACCTGGAAAGGCTTGAATACATTTTAGGCTCGTCCTGAAATTTCACCCGAAAGCCAAATATTTCTAACTTTATGTGAGTAGTACATGAATCTATATTACAATAAACAATATCCGATTGATGATGCATAAATGTTTTGGTTTCCTAACTCAGGCCTCCATTAGCTCAGACAAAAGTAAATGAACCGTAATTTAACATGAAAGACATCTTATTTATCGACTTCAATTAGTATTAACTCAGCAAGAACTTTGGCTTGCAGTTTTTTCTAAACGTTCACTATGACAACTTTGCAAATTTCTACAAATCAAGTGTGGCGTAAAAAAAAACATATGCCAGTAAGTCATAAATCAGATTACAAAACGAATGCAAACTAATCGGTGGCGTCAATTCCATTTAATTATGTTTTATGAAGCAATAACATGTAAACATGTGGACTGCACTTCTGAAGAAATTAACAAGACTAGGCTTGCCAACTTTGATGCTATCAAAAAAAAAAAAAAATGAGTGTACAGAGCAACCAAAGTGAAACTCTCCAAATTGCAGCCTAATTTATAAATTGCATTTTATGACACTGTGATGGTTGGCCCGGTGGCCGAGTGGTTTGCTCGTCAACCTAACAGTGCAGAGGTTGTGGGTTCGATCCTGGCTCCGGCCTTCCGGTGTGGAGTTTGCATGTTCTCTCTGGGCCTGTGTGGGTTTTCTCCGGGTACTCCGGTTTCCTCCCACATTCCAAAAACATGCATGGCAGTCTGATTGAACACTCCAAATTGTCCCTCGGTGTGAGTGTGAGCGCGGATGGTTGTTCGTCTCTGTGTGCCCTGCGATTGGCTGGCAACCGGTTCAGCCCAAAGACAGCTGGGATAGGCTCAAGCACCCCCCGTGACCCTTGTGAAGATCAAATGGATGGATGGACACTGTGATGTAGATTTGAATTGGACTCATTGTTCCGGTCGAAATACAATCCACTTTCTGTCACTGTACAAGAAAGAAGATTTGTCTGTATGTAAACAAAAAAACACACACATTGCTGAACAAGATAAAGCCCGGTCAACCCCCCCACCCCTCCCCTAAAAAAATCCTATATTTCCATCTGGCTGGCCACGCTAAGTGGCTCTTCATGTTGCAGCTTGGGTCAGCGGATCTCGTTGTGTTGCACATTACTCCCCAATCTCTCTGGCGCTGCTCAGAGGTAATACATCAGGCTGCCAAAACAGCCTGGCATTTCTGCCATGTGTCATAAATAAGATGGCGGTCCTGCGAAGCACACTTTTTGTGTGCGTGCGTGCGCGTGTGTGTCCAAATGAAAAATCGGAGCAAATCCCTGTGATGTGTTTGTGTTCCGCAGTGGCCCTGGGATGAACTGCAGCTCATAAATTCCATAGATGATGTAGCTTTGGCACTGTTATTTTTCTGCTCCCAGTGCAGAGCTTGAACCTGAACACTCTCATCTTCCATCCCTGGAAGAAAAGAGCAGGCAGAGCAAGCCAGCTGTGCAGTGTTTTTACAAGGGCGGGGAGTGGATGACCCCCCCATCCCTCGGCACACCTCCTCCTCCTCCCCCCACTGCTCCTCTCACTCTCGCTCGCCCTCTCGGGTTTTTTTTTTCTTTTTAACCCAGCATTCATTTTGCAGCATTCATGTGATCGACAGGCCGAAAATTCAATTTAATGACCTGCCTCCAAGCACGTAATATGATTTTAAAGCCTGTTACGGTCAAGGAGAGGTTCCATTTGCATAATGATCCGAGCAAGATAGGGCTGCAGCCGTTGCCATGGCGCTTGCGGGACAGGCGGAGGAATGGAGGCAGGCCTCTGTGGATAGATTGGGGGGGGGGGGGCACACTTGCTTTGCACTGACAAATGGACCACGAAAAAGGCAGCATCACCTCCCGTAGCATTGATAAGTTTACCATGTGTTCCCCTTGAGGTCGTTCCGCTGTGTCATTTTTACACGATGCCCGAAATGTCACATGTAAGCAATGCATCGAATTTGCTTTGTGGGGGGGCCCCCACTTTGCGGGAATGCGGTCACGCCGTTGAACGTGGAGGTTAAGTGCGGGACGGTGCACTCTCCGGCGAGGGGGAAGCGAGAGAGGATCCTCTCAATCCGGCAGCACTCTGCCTGGCTGCCGCCTCATATCCGTTTAGCATGGAGTGCACTCTCAGCACAGCTGTGCTCCATCCCCCTGGGCTCGCCTAATGTTTTAAATCTTTCAAATGTCAATATCACGCTGTTTAGAGGATGTTGAGTCAAGCAGTTCTAATTGCCGCTGTAATTGACTTAATCGGCGTAAACATTAAAGGCGGGGTTACGCGAAGCCACTGTCTGGCTCATCTTTTCACGTCTCCTTTTGCTCCTCTGTTGTCTTCCAGACGGAGATTGCCAAACGGCTCAACGCCATTTTAGCTCAAATCATGCCTTTCCTGTCGCAAGAGGTAAGCTGCGAATGGAGCCCTCGAAACGCCGTCACGTTACACTTTTGAGATACTTGATGCCTAGATTGTACCACTTCACGCCGAATATGCAGTTGGAACCTCTGAAGTCGAACGTGGGAACGCTGGTCGAGCTTCCGTTTGTTTGCAGCTCTAATTTCAAAGCAACTTTGGACAATGGACATACAAATGATTCATTCCGCCCCCAAACGTTCATCAGGAAGATTTTTAACTGTACGGGCGCTGTTTTGAAGTCTCATTTTAACACTCGTTAACTGTTAAACAAGAATAAGTTAACCTCTGTCAACATTACAACCTAAAAACATGACACCTTAAAAGGAGATGTCTTTTCACAATTCCATCCCGTTTCCAGGTGCCTTATAAAATGTCTCTTGACCTGTTTTGGTCCAGAATTACAGCACACTGGTGAATTTCTTTTTTTCTGTTGAGACACTGGATTTTAATGACAGTAAAAGCATCTGTTGTCGTTACTCGCGGAGGTGGCACATCATCATCCAGCCACCTAATTGCACACCACACACTCGATTTGTACAGCGGATACCTCACCAAACACACTTTTGAGTCTGCTCACTTCACTCGTATATTCTTCTCTGAACTATTACCTTGTTGAAGCGCGTTGTCATTTTGGGGCTAAAAACAAAAAGGGCTCCAGAATCAAACCAATGTGATGCTCTGCAGTGAGGTCAGGACCACTATTTGAATTCCAAAGTTTTGTGTGACATTTTTCCCCATTCCCAGCCCCCCCCCCCCACCCCCTCCAAATGTATTAATCCATTTTCAAATGGATCAATTGAAGAGGTTCCACTCTACTTCAATATTTTGCAAAGAGCATTTGCGATGACATTGTAAATGAAATCAAAGTGGGCGGATTCCGAGATGAGCGCGCGTGTCCTCATGCTTGTGTGTTAATGTCGTCCCACAGCACCAACAGCAGGTTGCTCAGGCAGTGGAACGGGCAAAGCAGGTCACTATGACTGAGCTGAATGCCATCATCGGGGTACGTGGACTTCCCAATCTGCCTCTCACCGTGTGTACCCCCTTTTTATTCATTTTTTCAAAAAAACAAAATTGTTTTGTGCCTATAAGGCACAATACATGTTTGTGAATGCTTTTCATGTATCCTATGTTGTCAACTGTTGATGCTATACCTCTTGAAATTCATTGATGCTGCTTTGAACATAATGACTTTATATCTCGATCTATCGCATATCATTTGTTTTTCCACTTTCACGCAGCCCCAGAACATATTTATGTGTTGATGTTTCTGGATAAATTCCAGAGCTGCATGGGCTACAAGTGGAGCTCTGAACTCCCGCTTCGGTCTCTGTGGCGTCTTCACTGCCTTGTTGTGCGTTTATAAATGAGAGCCTGAGAGCTCTCGAGAATCCTCCTCTCAGCCGGTATTGCTTTAATTGGTTAAGGTTTTAACGAGGAGCCTCATCCTTCACTGCTGACCTGGATCGCCGTGGGAATGAAAAGGCTGAGGGCGGGGGGTGAGCACAAACACAGCCGGCTGAAGCTGAGGCAGCGCACGCGGCAATTGGCCGTCCACGCCTCCGCTGCGCACGAGGGCGGCACTCTGCGTCCATCGCCGCCTTCAAAACACCATCTGTTCCTCATTGATCAGCACCCTCCTACCGCCGCCGTGATTGGTTTCACCTTCGCGCTGTCGGTGATCGACTCCACTCGCAGAGTCTTTACGGAGGCTGGCCCCGCAGGCTGATTGGATGATTGGAGCCACGTATTGGAATTCAATTGATGCCCCCTTTGGGGACTTTTGGTTCCAGGATGATTTTTCTCCACAGAATTTTTCTGAGTGAGTGTCTTGAGACGATGGATTTTTGTCCCAGTTGGACTGAACCAGATGTTTTACTACACTTCAGGAAGGGTGCTTGGTGTTGATGAAACAGTACTGATCCGAAGCTGCGCCGCTTTATCTGCCACCCAGCTTTGACTTTTTTTGTCATCAATTCAGTGTGAAGGAGTCAAAAGGTGCCGCGGTCATAGGTGATTGTTCGGCATGTTTGATTGCGATTGTTGGGGATCACACCCGATACCAGGAGTAGTTGCTCTCTCATACTCAGAGATACAAAGTACGCCACCTTGAGAACCTTTGAGCAAATTTCACTTCACACCATGACAGTTAATTGTGAAAAATCAGTGGCTGGTATCGGTAAACATCATTACTCCCCGATACCTTGAAATCAGGCATATCGGCCCAATACAATACCTGGTGTTGGTACTTACAAAGAAATTGTCGGAAAAAAATCAATTAGAAGAACACTTTTGCCTGGTTATTGAAATATTTTGCGGCTTTATCAGTGACTACAATGCGGTTCTACCACCGTTTTGTAAATACAGTTGAGTTGAGGGATTTTTTTTTTTTTGGGTCCCGTATGCTGCGTTGTGTTCTTGTTTGGCACCCACCCTATATTATGGAGCATTCAGGCCCCCGCCCGTGACCCGCTGGCCGCTCATGGCGCAAGAGTTGGTGATGTAGCTGCTGTATGTTTTACGAACACCTTCCCATCCGTTATTCATTGAGGAGAAGCTCTGCAAGGCATGCCAAAATCCTCATGCATATTGTAAAGCAAGGTCGGGTGAAAGAGCATGCCAGGCAGCCTTCAGGAGATGGCCGCATGCCTTATTGATGGTGCTGAGGGCCATTAATAGGATGCAAGTAGGGCAGCTGCACGTGTCGAGATGGCTGCGAGTGGTTCCGGTTTGAGTTGCTAATAGACCAAATGTCAACTTAGCCCAGATGTACCTTTCCTGAAGTTTGTGCAAATGTCTTTTTAATTTATGTTAAAATGAAGGTCAGTTGTGTTTTTGCGCGTGCACCTAGAACAATCGTGCAATATATGCACCAGAAAGCTGTCAGATTGAATCAAGCGAGTACACAAGCGATAACATGTCGTTTTATCTGATGTGAAGAAAGAATGTCTTTATCATGGAAGATTGAATTTGAAGAAACCAAATAGACTCTTTTATTTATTATTGTCATCATTAATGGTGCTCTAATGAGGGCTCTTGCTGATCAGCCATGCGTATTGGCCATTGGTGGCTCATTAAACACAATGAGCAAGGATTGCTTCCCCCTGCTGACGACCCTTAATTCCCCTCGTGGACACAATATTATAAACACACTTGCTCTCCTAAAAATTTTTTTTTTTCCTCTGGCTCTACCTCGCTGTCCTGGACGCAGTTGGTAATTACGTTGACATAGTCTCTGCCCTGTAGTGCAAATGACGGGGTTGCAAAGTCAAGTCATGCCAGCCATTTCCCAATGCAGGCCTCTCAATTTCCAGGACAGGTACTGCAGGACGAATGAAGCAATTAACACCAAACCTCGGCGGTCTGCTGTTTCACCTCCCCGATCTTTAGTGCTCGATATTGGTGAAGTGGCGATAATGGCCGCTGATTGAAGCCATTCTTGTAAAAGCGAGGAGGCGCCCGTCGTAACGGCGGCTGAATTATTCAGCTGGCTCACAGACGGGTAATAAATTGCTGATGTTTTTATTGGTGTCTCAGCTAAGTATTATTTAACCTTGCTTTAAACTGCTTACTTCCATGCTAAGGGGCTTTTAACTCCCATCCATTTCCCTGTGCCTCTCAAATATTGATGGCGAATATGGGAGGGAGTGAGTGCCAGCGTGGGACCCCCCCGCTCGTGGCTCCCACAGCAGCCCTCCCGACGCACACAAAACGCACACTCCAAACACTCCAAGTGAGACGGCTGCAGTGCCAGCTCTTGGCACTTAGCGTCGGTTCCGTCTTTTTAAGTGTGCCCGTGCAAATGATTCATGTTCTGTTAATCCGCGACCATGAATATGATGGAGGTAAAAAGAGGCTGCTTGGATTTTTTTATTTTATTTTTTGGGAAGTGTTTTTAAAATCAGGTAGTTGTTTAAACCGCAGGCTGACAGATTCCTACACTTCCTCGCATTGCTTAAGAGGATTGCTCATGGGTGGCGCAGAGGAGCATTAAGTGCTGCGGTGCTGCTGTGCACGAGTTTACCTGAAGTCAAATGTTTACTCTCCATTAAGTGCAGGTCGACTCAAAGTGGCTCTTTGTCGTTACTGTTTCTTTCACTCGAGATGCTGCTCCTGCAGCACAATCAAGCGTCGTGTTCCACGAGTCTCGTGCGTTAGTTTTGTAAAAAAAAAAAAAAAAGCGCGGGGGTGAACACAAGTCAATGTTTCTACTCTCATGGGTGCAAAGCTACGGTTGGCACAGTCCAGAAATAGCACCGCCCGGAGTCGCATTCTGATCCCGCCGGTAATAGAATGCGTCAATGTGTTAAGATCATCAACAGATCAGCCTTAGTTCTGTTTAGTACGTGCGCTCGACTTGCCTTTTCCCTCTGACCCACTTGGTGTCTTGCGTGTCGACTCTCAGCAGCAGCAGCTGCAGGCGCAGCACCTCTCCCATGCCGCTCACGGGCCTCCCGTCCAGCTGCCCCCGCACCCTTCTGGCCTGCAACCTCCCGGCATCCCTCCCGTGGCGGGCTCGGGATCGGGCCTGCTTGCGCTCGGAGCCCTCGGCAGCCAAGCCCACCTTCCGGTAAAGGATGAGAAGAACCACCACGATCTGGAACACAGAGGTGAGGTCCAATTAGCGACGCCCCAACGTGTAGACGAATGTCGCGACAGCTGCGTGGATGTTCAACAAGGGTAAAACATCTCATGGCGGAGCGCTCCTCCGTCGCTCTATAGCAAGTCGCAGGGCCCTTAGGTGATGAGCACATCCTGTCTGTTCACATTCTGTCGAGGTAATGAGCTGATACATTCCCAGCCCATGACTGCATAAGCTATTCAACAGCTTTAGCAAGCCGATAAGTGAGGCATCATGCCCTCAAGTTGATTCTCGCACGTTCTGCCAGGGGGAGGGGGGGTGGGTCTGTTATGATACACTAACTGGCTTCTTTTTCCTTCTTTATGCTTGACTTCATCTTCTTCGTCGTGACCGCCATGGCCATGTTCGCCGCACAGAGAGCACGGTGAGTGTGAAAGTAACAATGACTTTTTCATCCTCAGCATAGTTGTTGTTGTGTGGGTTTTTTTCAAAAAAAATTTTTATTAGTCTAAAGCAGTGGGATCCACAGGAAGCACAGTAATGTGCTTAACACGTCTGCCTCCAAGTTCTGAGGTTGGAGTTAAGAATTTGGGCTCTGTCAAGTTTTTCCAGGCAAATTGAAATCTCGAGTTACTAATGCCATTTGTTTGGCCGCCCCCCCGTTCTCAAACCGAAACATTCACCGACAGTCTGAAATGACTGGAAATGCATTCCATCCGCAGAACGGCGTTCTATTTGCTTTCCTTTGATGATTCCGTCTGGAAAATAGCGGGCAATATAGAAGGAGGTGAAAACACAATTCATGATGATGAAAGCGCAGTGGGTCCACGAGCACACCGCTGCGCAGCCGTTGTCGTTTTGGGTACGGAATATTGATGACGCTCACTTTGGTTACCGCTCGCCCGATACGGTCACCGCCACCATCCACAACGCAAGCACAGCTTTTGCGGTGCATTGTGGGATGCGGTGGCCTTTTTAGTCAACAGAGACACTCGAAACAAGGAGCTCATCAAAGCTTCAAGTTCCGAGCCTTCTGCAGCCATGCTGATGCTATTCGTAGACTGAAAATAATGGCACATTATTTCATTTTTATTTTTAAAAAATGTTGGTCAACCGGGGTGTCTATAAATCGAGCTTCCGCTGTCCTGTCTTTAAGTGAATTGAAGACTATAAATAACGGTGAATTTTCCATCATCGTGATCTGTTGTTTGTTTGTACGTGCGCTACGATCGCTTTGGCAAACATTCCCGGCCGGCCTCTTGCCTAAAGTCAACAGCTACACGCTCCAGCTCACCTGCGACTGTAATCAGAGCTAGCAAGATAGAAAATGGCTTACAATGTTGAAAGATGGAGGGAGGAAAAAAAAAAAATCTCCATTCACAGATCTAATGGAGTCTTGCTTGCCTCATGCTGACCCCTCCACAAAGTTCGGTGCATTTCTGTCAACTCGAGGTGCTCAGGGAAGGGCCAGAAGTGGAGACGGCCTGGACGGACTCTCACAGCTGGCCTGGGAGCGACTTGGGATCCTCCCGGTGGAGCTGGAAGAGACAAAGTAGACGGACGTCAAAAGGCTGCTCCGGCAAACGGCCTGTAGAAAATGGATGCATCCAAAATAGTTTTTGCATATTCTCATCCAATGACAAAACAAATGGAAAACCTTTGAGAGGGAAGATAACAAAGTTAAGAATTGATTTGAAATGAGGTTGATCATGGAAATCCAAAGTGTTTAAATCCACGAGGGAAATGACTGGTATCATGCCGCAGAGATTAGAAGCCATGTCATTCATTTCATGACAATTATTGAATGACGTGGACATCCCTTGTCTTTAAAGGATTTATTTGATCCCTTCCACTGTCTCTCCCTTCTGTTTACCAGCTCGTTCCCTCTTCCCTCTCCCGCTTGGCATGTGATGAATATTTAGAGGCACAAATGGGAAAGTGTTTTGATTTCCTCGTGGGCGGACCTTCCCAAGCGTTTAATTTGAATGGCTGTGATCGCTGATGGCTTGCGATGGGTGGGTGAGATTGGGTTTCTGTCGGCCCGGTCGGCTCAATGGGTTCAGTCATGTCTGAAGAAATGTCACTCCCGGGGCGATTAGCGGGACTTTTTTGTGTTTTTTTTTTTTTTTGTTTTATTTTGTTTGTTTCTGCGCCCTCGTCCGAGGTCATCTGATAGCTCGGCGGTGACTTTGGTTAATGAGTCACGCTAAGCATCCCTTTAAAGGTCAGTCATTATCCAGACGGTGGCTTGTTGCCCGGGCTGCCAGTCCGTCGGTCATTGTTCACTTCTCCAGCCCGCCGCTGACTTGTCCACATTATAGCTTTTGTTCCACGCGGGGAATCGAGGGGGTGGGGAGCCGCTGGACTCCTGCCCAGTTCCTCCCATTCAGTTGGCGTCTGGAGTGCGCCGTCTATGTTTGTGTGGGCGCGCGGGCTCCACCGAGAAGCGCCGGCCTCTGTCCCACGGTGCCGTGGCCACTGGCAACGTGGAGGTTGTCTTTCTGCCTCAAAAGGCCGGCTTGACACGGCGCCCGAGCACAGTGCGGCAATCAATGCCCGCCGCATCCACATTCTCTCCTCCCCGCGCGCTCTCACGCTTAGCCTGAGTGACGGCAGAGAAAAGGCCCTCTGTTCAGCCACAACACTCTGCTCATGTCCCCGTGAGGTTGTTTGTTGTCCAGCTCTGAGGAGGAGGGAGCCCCCGGCTTAGAAAACAAGCCATCCTCCTTTCAGCTCAGATAATGGCCCATTCTGTTATGTGGCCAGAGACAGGCTTGTGTGTGTGTGTGTGTGAGAGATTGGGCTTGGCTGGTGTCAGGGTACACTTTGGTGCTGGCTCACAGCTGCATTTTAAGAGTCTGCGGCATCCATAATTGCGTAAATGAGACGCTTTTAGTGTTTGCCTTGGCACGGGGCGTGTTCCCTGTGAGCAACTTGTAACAGATGAATGATTCACTGGTAGATGAAAAGCTAATAAAGCCTTTGTTTGCCTTTCTGCTTTCAGAATAACTCAATATCGCCATCCGAAAGCTTACGCACAGCCAGCGAGAAGCACCGCAGCTCCTCCGACTACAGTTTGGACTCCAAGAAGCGCAAAGTGGAGGAGAAGGACAGCATGAGCAGATATGTACGTCCCCGAAAAAGAGACGATGCGCATCAAAGGTTTCTTGAACTCACGCGTGCTCTTCGTCGTAACAGGACAGCGATGGAGAGAAAAGTGATGACTTGGTGGTAGATGTTTCCAATGAGGTGAGCAAACAGCTTATTAATGGCTCTTTTTGGCAGCCGTTAAAGTCGGGGATGGGCAAATTAAATGATGGAGTGGCGGGGGGTGGGGTCACAATTTTTTTGCTCGCGCTAGTCGGGGGGGGGCGTGTTTGAGAAAAAGTACTTTCAAATGAAATGTGGCTGAAGTAAAAGGATGAAATGTGTGCACTTTTAAGATCGGTGTTGTGGTGGCCACTTGGGTTGAACTCTTTCTTCCATGGCTGAGAAATGAATCGAGGACATCGGTCGCCCATCCTCGATTGAAATGACGTTAACTGTGGCCACTTTTCTCCAGGACCCCGCCACGCCTCGGGCCAGCCCAGCACACTCGCCGCCCGAGAATGGCATTGATAAGCCCCGCCCCCCCAAGAAGGACACACCCAACAGCCCCGCATCAGTGGCGTCCTCCGGAAGCACCCCATCCTCCAAGGCCAAGGAGCTCAGTCATGTAAGACGCAGCGGAGTCGCTTCAAAGTAGGCCAGAAAGGGGTTTAAAAGCGCCAGCGAAGGGATGTGTCCGAATAAAACCAGGACGTTTTTGGCAGTGGATTAGGCAATAGCTGTCTCTGCTTTAAGTGCATGACTAAACATCAGGGATAATATTGTCCCGAATCAGGATCAGTCAGGTCGTCGCTGTTAATAGCTCAATGTATTTAACGATTCGGGGATTTTTTTTTTTTTTTCCTTCCCCCTCTGCCTCACTGAAAGATTAAAGCCAAAGCAGTAAAAGGATAAAAAGTGCCTATCCCCATTGTGGCTGTAATAGGTTTTAGAATAAATAGCAGTTTATGGCTCTGCAGGACTGTAAGCGTTGTCAGAATTAGACCGGATTAAGTTGAGTTTGCTCTCAAATCGTCAGTCTGAACGCTGCCCAGCTTCCCAGATTGTGAACACATCTCGCGCCGTCGTTCCCTCGACAGAATGACAAATCCTCCACGCCTGGCCTCAAGTCCAACACCCCCACCCCGCGAAATGATGCCCCCACCCCTGGCACCAGCTCCACTCCTGGGCTCAGACCCATCCTGGGCAAACCACCAGGCATGGAGGCTCTTGGTAGGTAACATTCTCCTCTCTCTCTCTCGACATTGTAAAACGCCGCTTGGCTTTCCCATCCTGTTTGTGCTCAATCTGCTGTTACGTCACATGCTAATGCTAATGCGACGCGCCGCCGCTTCCTTTGTCTACAGCAGCCCCAGCCCTGCGTACACCTCTGTCCATCGCAGGCTCCTACCCAACGCCTTTTGCCATGATGGGTCATCACGAAATGAACGGAGGCCTGACGAGCCCCGGCGTGTATGCCGGTCTCCACATTTCCCCTCAGATGAGCGCAGCAGCCGCCGCAGCTTACGGGCGCTCCCCCATGGTAACGCACCCGCTTGTATTGACAATTTGGCACAGAATATCTGGAGAGTGCATATTGATAACGTTTTACCAAGGAAGATATTTTATTGTTGTAGTAGTAGTATTTTTTTGATATCTGTCAGAAGCTCAGATATGATCATTTATTGGATTATTTTAAATTTCAGAAGAACACATGTAACCAAAAATTGTATTTTGTTTCGTCGGTCCGGAAGCATGTTGTTCCCTTGAATTGCAAATAAATTCTGGATCTGGCTCAAGCTTCCTTTTCGCTCCGGCTAAGCATTCACTTCACAGGTGACAATGGTTGAAGCCCGATATGAGGTCTTGAATAATCTTGCTTCTATTTGGTTCTCTTTCAGGGGTTTGATCCTCACACCCACATGAGAGCCCCGGGACTTCAAGCGAGCCTCACCTCCATCTCAGGAGGCAAACCGTAAGTATTACACCTTATTTATTGCAGCGGTGCTAAACCCCCACCTCGTAAGGTGAGGTCAACAGTAAATCGAAAACCTTTTTTTCCCCCCCTCCCTCCAGTGCTTATTCATTCCACGTGAGTGCCGACGGCCAGATGCAGCCTGTGCCTTTCCCACCCGACGCCCTGATCGGCCCCGGAATCCCACGCCACGCTCGTCAGATCAACACACTGAGTCACGGCGAGGTGGTGTGCGCCGTAACCATTAGCAACCCCACACGCCACGTCTACACGGGTGGCAAAGGCTGTGTGAAAATCTGGGATATCAGCCAACCTGGCAGCAAGAGTCCCGTGTCCCAACTGGACTGTCTGGTGAGGCGTGCCGCTGATTCACCGCTCACTCATCGCGTGCATTTTCACAACCGAGTTTGTTGTTTTGACAGGTACGAGCTGTTCCAACAAACGCTCGGTCCGTTAGCAGTCGGATGATCTTTTGTTGCATGCAGGGGCCACGCCAGACACACCCACACACTGCGCTGACAGCTTCACTTTAACAAAACAAAAAAAAAAAAAAAATAAGCGAGCTTTCATTCAATAATATGCCCTCTCGACCGCAACATTTTGAAGGAAGGAGCCGTTAACTATTACATGACATTTTGCGAAGAATATCAACACAACAAAGGAGACGTGACCGTACATATCTGTTGAAAAGCGAGCCGACTGGCTTTGAGAAGCACTCGTATTGATTTGTTATGACAGCTGTTTTTTTTTGCCACTTCTTTCTAAATCTCCCCGAAGCCGCCTCGCCTCGCGCACGCATTGATTGGCTTTTTGTGTCCTGTGTGCAACAGAACAGGGATAACTACATCCGCTCGTGTAAGCTGCTGCCCGATGGCCGCACATTGATCGTGGGAGGAGAGGCCAGCACGTTGACCATCTGGGATCTGGCCTCTCAGACGCCGCGTATCAAAGCTGAGCTCACCTCCTCTGCGCCGGCGTGCTACGCCTTGGCCATCAGCCCCGACGCCAAAGTCTGCTTCTCCTGCTGCAGTGATGGAAATATTGCCGTGTGGGACCTCCACAATCAAACTCTTGTCAGGTGGGAAGAAAGCCACTGCTTGCGTAGGCTGCTTCTAGACGGCGGAATTTTATTTTTTTAATTTGAGACATGTGTCATGTTTGTCTTTTTATTTTGCTCGTAGGCAGTTCCAGGGTCACACGGATGGCGCGAGCTGCATCGACATATCCCACGACGGCACTAAGCTATGGACCGGAGGCCTAGACAACACGGTTCGCTCCTGGGATCTGAGGGAGGGTCGACAGCTGCAGCAGCACGACTTCACCTCGCAGGTACGACAAGCGGGGCAATGCGAACAAAAGGCACGAACGACGAGGCAATCTTTGGTCATTGAATTGTCGCGGCGATTCTGCTTGCAGATCTTCTCACTCGGCTACTGCCCGACTGGCGAGTGGCTGGCTGTGGGCATGGAGAGCAGCAACGTGGAAGTGCTGCACCACTCCAAACCAGACAAGTATCAGCTGCACCTGCACGAGAGCTGCGTACTCTCCCTCAAGTTCGCCTACTGCGGTATGAAGGCACACAATAAGCAAGGGAGACCTTTAACATATTGTCTTGTAACACTAACTGTTAAAATAATTGTCACTTATATTGAATGTCAAAATGTTTTTTTTGTTTTGTTTTGTTTTTTTGGGCGATAAGGTGAAAACAGTAAGGTCTACGTACGCTTGTTTTGTTAAAACTCAATCCCTGCCACCACAGACTTTAATGTGCACAGCTGGTCTTATGTTTGGACTGTTTGAATCAACGAAAGCGGAATGAATTGCCGAAAATATTTTATCATAATAAATAGGTCTGAATAATTTTGAAAAATAATCTCATTATGATTTATTTTATTCCCTCACAATATTGCGTTGTTTTTTTTGTTTTTTAATTGACCAGGTCCTCTTTTATTTCTTTACTTTAACAAATTCAAGCAATAAATTCATCTCTATAAAAATGACATCAGATTTATGATACATAAGCGTTTGGGTTTTATAGATTAGGTTTATGCTCCAATAAAGGCACTTTATTCACAGACTAATATGAGAGATGCTTAATGTAGCTTCATCAATTAGAGTTGTTAGCTTACAAAACAGTTTATTTGCACTCTTTAAAGCGCTCACTACGACAGCTTCACCAAATTCGACCCAAAATGTATCGCCTAAACCAGGGGTGTCAAACATACGGCCCGTGGGCCGGAACCGGCCCGCAAGTAGGTTCAATCAGGCCCGCAGGATAATGTAAAAGTGAAAAAATGCATTAAAGACACAGAATTAATATTTTTAATCAGGTGCAATTCATTGAGTATGCGCAAGGGGACACTGTTTTGATCAGAGAAGAAGACAACAGCAGCCTCAGTCTGTCACTGAGACAGACCCATGACAGCAGACGCTATCAATAGCACTCTCACATTTACACATTTAATAGCACTCTCCTTAGTTTGTAAGGTGTAGGCAGGGATTACATTTAGATTTTATATGCACGTGTAAATGCTTTAAAACTTGCTTTCTTTATGAATCTTGTTTAATCTTAAAGTGCATTACTATATTTTTCAATACCAATTACTTGTTAAAGTTTGTACAATCAGTGGGATCAGTTGCAATGCATATATTTGAATGATAAAAGTAAATTGCACATTTGTCGAAGGAAATGTAGGGTGCTTCATGAAATGTTTTGTAAAAGATATGTTCATTAAATTTCAACATTTTCCTAATGTTCTTGTGCTTCTTTATACCAAAACAAAGGAAAGACATATTGTTTTGGTTATTTACAGCACAGTATTGTATCATTTTAATGGTCCGGCCCACTTGGCATCTACCAAGGCCGTATGTGGCCCACCATGTGAAATGAGTTTGACACCCCTGGCCTAAACCATAAGTGAGTGCGCAATGATATACGCTAAAAAGTAAAATAGCAGCACGAATGAAGCGCTGTTGGGAAACTCAAGCGAGCAGTATTTTCTTTTTTTTTCTTTTTTTTTTTTTTAATCGTGGTTTTGGTAGATAAGAGGATGTTCTTAGACAGCAACGACATCTTTATTTATTTATTTATTTACTTCGGTCGATGGAATTAATCTCCCGCCCCCACCCCCACAGGGAAATGGTTTGTTAGCACTGGGAAGGACAACCTGCTGAACGCTTGGAGGACTCCCTACGGCGCCAGCATATTCCAGGTATGCCGATCAATATTTTCTTTCTGTCGCTACTCCAAAAGCACGTACACATTTGAACTAAGAGGGAGGTCGCCGCGACCGCCGTCCGCTCCCCTTTCAGTGAAACTCAAGTGATTGACTCGACAAATAAGTGGCTTGGAAGGCGAGCCAGGCCGCCGCTTTGACAATCGCTGCAATCTAATATTGCACTGTCGTCACCCGATCTCCCTCCCTCCACTTGAAATGATGCATCCGGGCCTGAAATGCTTCTCTTTGTTTTCTTGACAGTCCAAGGAATCCTCATCTGTCCTGAGCTGCGACATCTCCACGGATGACAAGTACATCGTGACGGGCTCTGGTGACAAGAAGGCCACAGTGTATGAAGTGATCTACTGAGAGCGCAGCGCTTTGGCTGCCGAGCTCGCTCGCCGCGCTCAGGACCGGCCGGCGCGCTCCTCCTCCGTGGACTCCCCCCTCACAGACAGCGTGGATGTTGCCTGCAGCCCTCCCTCATGGACGGACGACCAGGAGGTTTGGCAGTGCCAGACCAAGGTGGATTTTTTTTTTTCTGGGCCCCACCCCCCCGGATGTTGTGACCTTTGGCTCTGCACTTCCTCACTCATCCAACTAACACTTGTACAGCGAGAGCGGTTCCCAAAGGCACTAAGAAGAAAATAATGTTTTGCTGAGAGGTTTTTTTGGGGTGGTGTGGGAGGGGGGGTTGTTTTTTGGATATTGCTTCTAATTTTTAATGTGGGAATAAAGTTCCATGACACAGCAAGAAGCGGCGCTTCGCTCTGGAATTTTTCATTGGAGGTCCTGTGAAAAGTGTACATAATGGAGTTTAAAAAAAAAAAGGCCTTTTTATAGATTTATATTTGGGTGTCCAATTACGCTTGTGATGGTTCTTTCTTGTTCTGTGTTTTTCTTTTCCCTCCGGGGATGAAAATTAGATTAGGACTTTGTAAGAGGATATTCTATTTCCTCTCCACCCCCCCCCTGCTTTTTTTTTCCACAATGGTTGCGCTGGATGACCTTTACAGAAATCTAATTTGGATTTTTTTTTTTTTTACCCCCCTTCTCCTGAAAAACAACCTTTCCCCCCCTCACTGGAATTTGCTTTAACACAGAACACAACAAAGGGTTGACCCGTGGATTTTAGCGGTGGATAATTCGAGAAAAAATCTTTTTTGTCTGACTGGAAGCGGGAAAACCGTTGGTCTGTCCTACTTTTTCGCTCAAACTCTGGAGGAGGAAGAAAAAAAAAACCCAGCTCGGTGAAGACCTCACTGTGGACTCTGGCTGCTTTCAATAACATTCAAATGGATTATCTACTGAAGGACTGATGGCTTTTACGGAGAAGCAGCTGGGTCTTGATTTTTTTTCCAGCCTGTTGATGTGACGCTTCATTGCCTCGTTCAACAAAGTCATCCGTCTAAATGGTCCTTTCTCTTGCTTGCTGGTGTTTTTTTTTTTTTTAAATGCTTCGTGACTGATATGCAAGTCTTACGGTGGCAAGTAAACGTCATCAGCACATATGACAATTTGCGTATGCTGTTTGCTTTCCGCGATATTTCATAATATTCCACCACAACCCGCCCGTAGAGGACAATTGTCTCGCCGTAAACGCATTCGAACTCGCATCCATGTCGTCATCCTTGAAGGCTGTACAGTTGGCAGTTGTTGAGGAGTCAATAAACTGTTTTCGTATAAAAGAGGAAAAAAAAAAAGCACTATGGCTGTGACTGCTGATCTGCGTATTGCGAGGACAATGGAGTACGTCGTAGTTTTTCACTTTTCGATCATTTAGTGCCATTGTGAGAGACAAGAAGGCCTCTCTGGATTGAGGTTTAGGAACTTTTCTCCTCAGGAAGGTACGAATTTGAAAAACTGCTAAGAGCTGACTTGATGTCACATTTAAACCGACTTCATATATCCTTTGTATCCCATCAGGGGTTACAAAGGATTCGTGGTCATCTGTGTGCTCCAGAGATTATTTATATGCATGCTCTTATTTGGGTCAAATTTAGTGTTTGTCGCTGTGCTTCAGGTCTCATCATGGGCTGATCTCTGAGTC
This sequence comes from Hippocampus comes, assembly GCF_001891065.2. Lineage (NCBI taxonomy): Eukaryota > Metazoa > Chordata > Actinopteri > Syngnathiformes > Syngnathidae > Hippocampus > Hippocampus comes. Next base: position 87,171 of record NW_017805482.1, on the reverse strand, counting down.
AGATTTTTTTTTTTTTTTAATAATTCACTCAAGATACTTAGATTTGAGCTGACCTTCTTCATGGAATTTGTTCTGGTGCATAAACAATAAATCCCAAAAATATTCAGAACCGGGGAAAATGTAGAGCGCAAGTGAATTAAAATCGCATACAAAAGGACATTCTTCTGTGAGATGTGTTCAGATTTAGTTGTGAAGAAAAAATGAGTCTTTCCTGTTTTGACATTTTACCAAACAATTCCATTCCCAAAGCAATATTTCTTCGGACATGCAAACTCATTTTTCAGAGAACATTTATTAGTCCCACAAATCGGGGAAATTTGCGATCGGCAAATGTGAAGAAATGTGCCTGAATGTGTTGGCTCCATAGACATGGTTAGAATGCTGTAAAATAGATTCTATTGTTGTAATTCTTTAACTCTTTCATGCACCAATAATGAGAACCTGATAAACTTGTCCACTGTAGTGGCCGCTGTCCCTGAAAGGATTAAGAATGGTGAAAAAGCTTTTCATTTTTCATTTATATGTCGACCACAGTGTCTTACCGTCTGCTGCTACTTGCCTGTCATTCCATCAACATTCATCCATCCGTCCACCCGTTTTCTGACGCGCTTCTCCTCAGTCGGGTCGCGGGCGCGCTGGAGCCTCTCAGCAAATACAAATTCACTTTCACTCACAATTTGCCCATCGTACGTTTTGCGGAATTGTTTGCACGGGCTCATAAACAATTTGGAGGATACCCGAAGGGGGATACGTTGTGGTCCGTTTTGAAATCCGTATTACTCGTGATTGTTGCCATTCTTTATGTCTGGCTTGGCTCTGCGTCTATTTGCGGAGCACAGTCTCTTCCGTGACAGTTAAATGTTAGAAAATGACGGCAAACGCAGGCAGGCAAGAGTTGACGAGTGTCTCTGGAGAAGCACAAACACGAGAGGAACGCATTCCGCGTGCTCTTGGCAAGACGGAAAGGGAGCTTGAAACCAGAAATGATTGAACTTGCGTACTGAAGACACAAACTTGGTTCTGCTTTCAACTCATCACTCCAAACGGGTCCATGCCTGAAGACCAAACAGTTTTTTTTTTAATCGGCGCATGACGGGAGGCGCTACCAAATCGTTTCTTTGAGACTTCACGCAGCGCCACTTGAGAAATCTGACGCAAATACTGCACTTAAATTCTCTCAAGTGGGCTTTCGGTAGATGAGTACTTTTGAGCGCGGATGAGTTGAATGGCCCCCCGTCCTTCCACTCCCCTGCCAGGCTCCTCTAGGAGTTTTTGTGTGCCCCCTCTTACGTCTACCTCTTCACAGATGTTGTTGTTGGATTATAATGGTGAGGCCGGATGCTTTCAGCATGGAGCCAAGCGCCGTGGCCCGCTCTCACGGGGCCCATTTGTTAACGGCTATAGTTTTCCGCTTTTCGCTTTTCCCACATGGTTCAAGTGTGTTCTTCCTCCAACGTTTTGGAGCCGAAGCTTCTTGCTCAAGTACAGTTTTCTTCCTCACTTAATCAAACAAGTGGAATATCTCCCGATGAAAGATTGGACTTCTGAGTGCCTATTGTACTCGGGTGCAGGGCGGTGGGGTGGGTGGGGTCATTGCCCCACCTTCCGCCGATCCACTGCTCAATAGAGTGCTTTCGGCAGGTTCTCATGGAGGAGCCCGTACTGAGAGACGGAGTTCTGCACGGCAAACATAAGAACGCGGTCCAGTCTTCCGCTTGTGCCTGTCTTGTTGAAGCCAGGACGCTCTAGAAAATGAAAGGGGTGTGGGTGAGGTTTCTAATGCCAATACATGCAAAGGACTGCTGCCAGGCTTTGGTCACAGTCTGCCAAACTCGCGTTTCCTCCTTTATCGCAATCTTTCTTGCGATGGCGAGGGGAGGAGGGACGAGGGGGCGGGGGGGGGGGGTAACGAGGGGGACTGGCACCATGATGAAATGCAGAATAATAATCCCTTAATCACCTGAGAATTGCCAGTTGGAGGTTTTATCTGCAATGGATGTGAAAGCCTCCAGTGCCAAGTGATTACAGCATTTGATCTGGGTAATCATGTCTTCACTGGCCTGCCTTTGGGCCCGAAGGGTGTGTAGCTCTAATCCACAGTGCATTCTAGTGGAATCGCATTACACAAAGACCACCGGGGTTCTCCTCGAGAGGGGTGGGGTTGGGAAAGGTGGGGGTGAAGGAAGAGGTTGTCATGGAAACAGGTTTTCCTTTCTCCATCCCCGACACACACACACACACACACACACACACACACATATACGCAGCCTCCTGGGCTAGATAAGCAAAGGACAGGTTCTATGTTTACTTCCCATGAACCCTCCAATCCGAGCAGGCCCCAGTCCTGATAAGACCGGGCCCGTACAGCTAACGAACAACCACAGGCAGAAGATAAGCAACCCAGCCAAGGCGAGCTGCCATCAGCTTCCAACCGGGATGGAGAAGCCTGCAAAAACTAGGATTCATTTGGATTAGGCTGGATTGCTTTTGCCGCTCTGGTCATACTACTATTTTTTTTTTTCTTCAGGGGGGAGTAGGAGGAGGGTGCACATTTGCACTTGATGTTGCACTTCACCCTGTAGAATCGCCTCGCACAGTAACACGATGCTGATCTGGATGCGACTTTGCATCAGTGATTCCCAACCAGGAGGTGTGAGAGATCATCAAAACGATCTGATTTCATTGTATATGTTCAAAAATTATTTAGTAATTCCGAATACTGTATGTCTTTGTTCTTCTATCCAGACTGTTATTCGTTGTCTTGTAAATAGTGACCCTGCAAAATTCACAGTCTTTGTAAAATGTCAGTCTGAGACCAGACGGTAACTAAAAACTCTCTAAGGTGTGAGATGATAGTTTTCCAAGGGTCTTCCCAAAGTCCTCTGATGTACAAGTAGCTGAAATGATCTTGCAACCATTGCATACACGCCATGTTTCATCAAAACCATGATTTTTGTCCCAAGCATCCACCCAAATGTTTTTTTCTTTCAATAGCCGTCGCTTTGACGCACCGATTGAGACCAATACACGTGCGTGGATATTATGCACAGCATGCGAACATAATTGTTTGATTTGAATACACGTTCTTTGAAGAAGGCACGGTGGAAACATGACTAATTACACGGAAAAAATGCGTTGGAGCTACCGTGTCAGGAGCTATGGGTTTTTTTTTTTTGGCCTCGTTTTGTGCCCGTGTTTATATTTGGCTCTTTTGTTTGGATGAAAAACAATAACCTATTTACATTCAGTTATTTCATTTTTTTTAATGGATTTGTGTCTCTTTCTGGAACATACCGTGAATGTTTTGAATGATTTTAGTTGGGCTAGATTTAAACTGTACACCTCCAGTGCCCAATTCTCATTTCACGTCGGCTATTCAATTGTTTGACTGTCGACGTGTTTGCTTACATGCCAAGAGGATGTATAAGGTTGTGGTTACACTGACCTGCATGTTAGTCACTCCACAAATGACACCACCAGGGCAGTGACAACACTGAAGTAAACAAGAACACATTTGGACTTTCAAAGAACATGTATCATCCCTCTTCCCAAAATGAGCCCGACCAACTGCCTGAATGACCGTCGACCAATAGCACCCACTCCAATCATTCTGAAGTGCTTTAAGAGAGTGGTGCTGGCCCACATCCAGAGCGACATACCAGACACGTTGGAACCCTGCAATACAACTCCCAACATCCAGGTTTGGGGAGTAACGGGACACATGTATCAGTGTTACATATTCAGGATACCCCCCAAAAAATGTAGCTGTAATTTGTGCCAGTTAAAGAAAAAAAAAAGAATCATATTGCAGGTAATTTTTTCATTTGGGTTATTTTACAGGATTGCATTTTTAATACGAGGAGAGAGACGCCACAGTCGAGTCTTCGCCCGCTCTCCAACAAGTTGGCCAAACAAGCGTTCACGGAGTTTTTAAGTGAATAACCGGTCACAATGTTGCTTAATGGACCGCTGTTGCTGTCTCACGTAAAGGTTTTTGTCGGCCAGACTTGAAATGAGACAGGTCACTGGATACCAGTCATTTCGCTGTGCTTTTCCAATTGACGGCACAGTAAAAGAAAGAAGAATGCACAGAATACCCGGATTTTGTTCTTGTCAGCTAGCATCGGTTAGATAGCTGTGAAGGCTTGGCTCGGAAAATAGCCCATGATGCGTTTCAAAAGTGACTTGAGGGGAATGATGGTGACTGTTTTGTATCATATTCACTGCTGGACAGATTCTTTTGGACGAACATTTACAGCGCAACATGTGAGCTGATAGCACCCGGACTGCTGGTTTACCACGAAGGAGCGCGAAGAGCTGTAAAACTATCCCAACACCCGCAACTTGTAAGTAAATCCTTCACTTCAATCCCATCACCAATCACCCACAGCTTTACTATTTAAATGACAGAGGGAACAATGCCTTTGAATTATAGACACTCAAATTTGATCGTGACGTTACACAAACTCTGATACTGTATTTACCAAACTGTTTGAAGTGGGGTACACGCCGGGAGCCTTAAATTGAGCATTTTTACTTGTCTTCTGATCAAAATGTGCAAAGGCTCGATTCTAACAAGACTGTCCTGACTGATTATGATGGTTGTGGGGGGGGGGTCTTAAAAGTGACTTTTCCTCACCAATTTGTTTAGCGACCAGTCAGGACTGACAATCGTAAATGTTAAACGTGTTTGGAAAAAATAATAGCCTGTATCCTGTTTTATTCATAATTGAATTAAAAACTTGTTTGTGTTAAGTTGCATTTTGCTTTCATTGAATTAGACTGTCAATTTGTAATGTTTTGTGTCAACAACCGCAATAAAATCCCTGGAAAATCATTTGTCAATAATCGCTAGCAGCTAGCAAGGAAGTTTACACTAAATAAATTATTCGTAGATACACTTTTTTTTTTTTTTGTCTCCAGGGCAATGAGAACATTTGATTTGAAGTATTGCAGAAATTGGATCTCAACCTCAGTTTTTGGCCCCTAGTCTGTATTCTCACAAGGAAAACACTATATCTATTTATTGTTGTCCATTGAAGCATCCGTCACTTCCAGTATTCCCCACTGAGCCTCACAAAAGCAGAGGCGCATTAGATTGAAAAGACAGATGAGCAATCTTTGCAATGGATCTCTTTTCAAAAAAATATATTATGACATAATCATGTTTTCTCCTTAAAAGCCCAGGGGAGAGCTGTCTGTCAGATTGCACTCCTCTCTTGGCTGCCTGGCCCGAGCAGAAACAGCCGTTGTGTGTTAATAGAACCCAGAAGGCACTCTGAAACCTGACTACCCATTCTGCTTTACGCGCTCAGCCAGGAGATTAAAGTCAGGGAAACATTACAGGGGAGGGGGGTGGGGGGCTGGATAATTGCCCCGTGTCTCCAGCAGACAAAAGGCAACGTTGGGCAATTCCCCTCGGTAAATTGTCAGGAGAGGCTCAAGGATCCTTCAAGGCTGCAGCAAATTGTACGGTGCTGTCCAGCAAACTAGCAATCTCTGCATATTGTGAGCCTTTCCGTAAAGCTTTGGCCACAATGACAACTTGCACTCTGATAATGGAGTGGAGGCACCAGATAGATTTTGTGAGTACACTTCCAATAGGAAAATTACTGCCTCGGTCGCCACTTTGCTTGCTTTCATGTTTTTAAATCCCTCCATTTTGTATTCAGAGTTATTTGTTTATTCTTTCTTTCAAAAAAAAATATATATATATATATATATATATATATATATATATTTTTTTTTTTTTTTTTTTGGTGAAACGTTTTTGACACCTCTACCATAGCATGATTGCAACACGCTTCCCTAAGGACGACTTCAGCCTGACGTAAGGGAAACACCTGCAAGCAATAAAGATCATTATAGGTTTCTTAGGCTTTGGTCCTGAATCACATTTTCTGTTTGGCAGCTTTGGAAGTTCAGCCACTAGGCCATTTTAGTACGTCATTGTAAGAAATGTAGATTGTTTTAAAAATCATGATTCTATACGGTGCTTGGCTGGGAGAAAAGAACAGGTTCGGCGTCCTCGCAAATGTCCAACTCTCCGGTCTTCAAGGGCCGCTTTCCTGCATGTTTTAGATGTTTCTCTTCTTGATCATTATCAAGTTCCTGCAGAGCTTGCTGATGAGTTGATCATTTGAATCGGCTGTGTTGGAAGAGGGAAATATCGAAAACAGGCAGGATCGTGGCCCTCCAGGACCGGAGTTTGACACCTGTGTACGGTAGTCCTGCATAGTCAGGCAAAGAGTCAAATTTGCCTTGGAGCATATGTCCGCTACAATGATGCCATCTTCCATTCCACCAATATTTGGTCTGTGATTTATGCATGGCCAGACTGAAAACCTGGTCTCCATTTTCAAAGTGATCATATGCAAACCAGAACTAGAAACCACATTTACCACTGTTCCATCGCACAATACCAGCCCAATTCTACTCGGCGACCAGTGGTCAGTTTTCCGCTTCAAAACAGCGTTGTGGTCTACAGCAAAATATCTCATTGCCTTGACCGCGTCACTCAGAATGAGGCATATTAACAACAATGGAGGCTCGATGGGTCCTGTAGTTACTTTTTGGTATGTAGCTGTTGGCTCCAGTCAGAAACGCATTTAATCTGAGATGAGAATGAGAGCAGTAGGAAAATGGAGTATCATACTGCATTCTCCAGACCTGAGGGCCAAGATCCATTTTTTTTATACTGCTTGTCGTCATTAGTGTCGAGGGTAACTGGAGCCTATTCCAAGCTAACCTTGGCCCGGAGGCCAGGCACACCTTGGACCGGTTGCCAGCCAATCGGAGCAGTATGGGTGTTTATTTATGTGGTTTGTGTAACACATAAGAAATGTGTTGGTACTATGACTTGTGAATTAATGTGTTTGTTCATTATGTATGTTTATGCTAAACAGTTTTTGTAATTCAACAAACAACGGAAATTGAGTTGATAAAAGCTGCCCTCGGGCTCGCATTGCCAACATCACATGTTCATAACAAGAAAACAGGTGTGTCGTGATGTCCACAATGCGAACCCCTTCGTATCGCTAGCGAAATTTTAGGTTAGCATACCCGTCTGTGGCTTGTGTAATGACGAGTGAAGTTCGACATTGTCATTGTTGTGCCTTCATTCCGTGAGGTAGAAAGCATGCATTTTGACATCCTGTTTTTATCAACATCGTGGACCAAAACATCCATTAATTCAAATCAACAATCCTCAGAGTTGCTCCGACGCTGTTGGTGTCTCCGTCGCCACATCATACTAACAAAAGTCACTGACTAGGTTGCCAGATTGGCGTGAATGAACATAACCCCTCTTTTTTCCTCTTTCTTTCTTAACTTCCTTTCTAAAAAGTCAAACTGTGTTAAAATGCACATTTATAACTATAAACAAAGATGGCTTGTCGAGTCATGTATTGTAGCGCTAAAGTCTAAGTCAAGTGGAGTCACTTCTATACCAAGTCCCAAGTCAAGTCATTCCCACGTTTTTGGCAAGCAAGTCCTAAAAATAATAACTCAAGTCAAGTCAAGTGAACCGAGTCTCCCATCTCTGGCAATCATTAACTCAAAACCTATACCACCAAAATATATTTTTTTGGCAAATGGTGAACAGTCGCTAAAGGCTAAGTAGGTTCTGTTTTGATGGAAACGATGCCTTTGAGGCGCTCGCCTTTCCCAAGAGGTTGAAGATTTGGATGAGCCGCCTTTGTTGGCAATGAGCGGCCTCCATCCCGAAAACTGGCTCAAACTGTGCTGATAACCTTGCGATGGACAAGCAGTTAATGAGTTGCTGTCAAGTGTTAAGGCTCTGTCCAAATTAACAGAAGACTCTGTCAGGGCTCTCCTTTGCTCAAGCACTTTCACTCACTCATGCGCCCCCATCAACCTTCCACCCGCCCCGCAATTTTCTCCCGCTACCTACCTGCTTTTCACGCTCCAGTGGCTGTGTGTTGTCTGGCTCTGGCTCTGAGCAGCGCTCATTGTCGTGGCGCTTCATGTTTGGAATTAGCCGCTTAATGAGAACAAAAGGAATTAATTGGTGGTTTTAAGCCTAATGAGACGGCTGTGAAATTAACGGGCCTCATCAATAGAAACAAATAAAATCCTCCAGCTTGTTTGTTGGGGAGCATTATTCTGACAAAGCGTTTGACACAATGATGAATAGCAGGTCAGTGGAGACCATCTGTGCTTTTTTTTTTTTTTTTAAATGCCCTACAGGAGGGGGTCGGGGTGTGGGTTGGCTGTAAGCGATGGTGATAAAAAGAGGGATGAGAGAAAGGAGCGAGTAAAGAAAGTTGAAAGGGAAAAAAAAAAAAGAATTTGCTCGCTTTATTCATCGTCCTTTAGGATGATTCCACTGTCCGGCCATGGTTACAAAAGAAAAAAAAAAATCATATGCATTAGCATGTGAAAGGTACTTGCTGTCAGACGATGGCTCCAGAAAGCCAAAGAGCTCTGATTTGGAGGGATATTTAACCTCCATTCAGACAGCAACAAAAGCCTGGCTGTCATGCTGAGAGCTCTGCTTCAGCCTGATTGGGGCTTGCTTGCGAGGGAGGAAGAGGAGGCGAGGAGGAGAGGGGATGGGGGAGGGGGGGGCAGCCAGGATCACAGACCTCATTTGTTCCCCCTCTTTACTTTAGCCTGTCTCTATTCCCGTTGAAGAGCTGCATTTCCTCTCAGCAACGCCCCACCAACCTCCCCCAACAAGCCCAAACCGGCCCCACCCCCCCCACACTTCCTCTTCTCTCAAAGTGTGCCTTCATTCCGTGAGGTAGAAAGCATGCATTTTGACATCCTGTTTTTATCAACATCGTGGACCAAAACATCCATTAATTCAAATCAACAATCCTCAGAGTTGCTCCGACGCTGTTGGTGTCTCCGTCGCCACATCATACTAACAAAAGTCACTGACTAGGTTGCCAGGTTGGCGTGAATGAACATAACCCCTCTTTTTTCCTCTTTCTTTCTTAACTTCCTTTCTAAAAAGTCAAACTGTGTTAAAATGCACATTTATAACTATAAACAAAGATGGCTTGTCGAGTCATGTATTGTAGCGCTAAAGTCTAAGTCAAGTGGAGTCACTTCTATACCAAGTCCCAAGTCAAGTCATTCCCACGTTTTTGGCAAGCAAATCCTAAAAATAGTAACTCAAGTCAAGTCATGTGACTCGAGTCTCCCATCTCTGGCAATCATTAACACAAAACCTATACCACCAAAATACTTTTTTTTTGGCAAATGGTGAACAGTCGCGTAAGGCTAAGTAGGTTCTGTTTTGATGGAAACGATGCCTTTGAGGCGCTCGCCTTTCCCAAGAGGTTGAAGATTTGGATGAGCCGCCTTTGTTGGCAATGAGCGGCCTCCATCCCGAAAACTGGCTCAAACTGTGCTGATAACCTTGCGATGGACAAGCAGTTAATGAGTTGCTGTCAAGTGTTAAGGCTCTGTCCAAATTAACAGAAGACTCTGTCAGGGCTCTCCTTTGCTCAAGCACTTTCACTCACTCATGCGCCCCCATCAACCTTCCACCCGCCCCGCAATTTTCTCCCGCTACCTACCTGCTTTTCACGCTCCAGTGGCTGTGTGTTGTCTGGCTCTGGCTCTGAGCAGCGCTCATTGTCGTGGCGCTTCATGTTTGGAATTAGCCGCTTAATGAGAACAAAAGGAATTAATTGGTGGTTTTAAGCCTAATGAGACGGCTGTGAAATTAACGGGCCTCATCAATAGAAACAAATAAAATTCTCCAGCTTGTTTGTTGGGGAGCATTATTCTGACAAAGCGTTTGACACAATGATGAATAGCAGGTCAGTAGAGACCATCTGTGCTTTTTTTTTTTTTTTTTTTTTTTTTCAAC
>NW_017805482.1:67349-76788 GCF_001891065.2 Hippocampus comes | reverse complement strand
ATTCCCGTTGAAGAGCTGCATTTCCTCTCAGCAACGCCCCCACCAACCCCCCCAACAAGCCCAAACCGGCCCCACCCCCCCCACACTTCCTCTTCTCTCAAAGTTGTAAATGGAGGACCTGAGGAATAAATTGGATGGGAAGGAGGCAGCCGAAGCAGGAGTAATACATCTCTCTCGAGCAACGCCGTTGTCCGCTCGGCGCGTCCGCCTCGCCGCCGCTGCTTCAAATGGCACAGTGAGGAAACCGTCGACGTGATGGCGGTGCTTATCTGCATGTCATCGACCCCGCCTCTGCCCGCATTCTGGCCACCCAGACGGGCCGGTCGTGCCAAGTCTGTTAGTGTATCGTGGAGAAACCGCTTGCTTTCTGCGCCTAGGAAATAAACAGGCCGAGTCTTTGGGGGTGGGAGGTGGCAGGCGCGCTGTCTCTGTGTTGTTTAGCTCTCTGGGAGGAGATAAGGAATTCTTTGATGGGCTCGAGAGAAACGCGAGCGATTTAGAGCGGCTAATCTGATTTACACTGAGATGCTGTGGTCATTGCAAGGAGCAGTAATTACAGAAAGGGATTAGGTGCACACTCCAGTAGCTCCCAACCTGTAGGGCAGAGAGATAGTTCAAGGTTTAAGGCATGAGAAACTGCTTGTTGCCGCAACAACTGCTGAGCAGTTTATGGCGCGGACAATTTTACGGCACTGAGAAATTCACTTTTGGCAGGCTCTGGCCAATGTAATGATTTTCCAGGTTTACCACTGGAAGGTTGCAACCTTGAATTTTGTAGTACTAAATTCATGAGGTCAACAATCTGACAAGATTATTCCAAACATTGGAAGTAGATCGCCAGGCCAATGGTTGGTTCTGATTTTGATTGTTTGAAAGTTAAAGTCACAAAAATTCTTTACAATAAGATTTAAGATTAAGACATTCTTTATTTTTCCCACACTGGGGAAATTTACAGTCTACAGCAGCAAATTTGGGGGGTAGAAAGAAGAAAAACAAAGTGTTTGCAAGCACAAAAATAAATGTAGATAAAGAGAGCTGTTACACAGTTCAATATAAGTGCAATATATATATATATATAATCACCTGTTTTAGCCATCTCTGGTGGCGGCGGCCATTTTGCCACCTGCTGTTGACTGAAAATGACATCACAGTTGCTCAGGGCTCAGGTCACGACCAATCACGACTCAGCTGTTTTCTGCGTTCGCTCATGTGACGCTTGCAAGCTGAGCCGTGAGTGGTAGTTACCTGAACCCGGAGCAAACGCAATGTTATTTTCAGTTGACAGCAAGTGGCAAAATAGCCCCTCCCCCTTTATTCATATTCCACAAATGCAATATAATATAATACTGTTTATGTGTAAGACGAGTGCAGCCGCATAGACCACATTATTGGCCACATATATAGCCACAGTTTTGCTCACTCCGGTCAGATGACATGCTGTTGGAGGAGGTTTGCTGAAGAAATGCATCTTCATTCGAAGGTTTATGATTTTTTTCCAAAGGTTTATGTTTTGTTTTTTTTTTAATAACATCAGAATAATAATAATAGGTTCTCAACCTTTGTGGAGAATGCCAATTACCCCCGAGGCTGCAAGGTGAGACCCCCGTTTTAGTCTTCAATTAACCCAAGAAACATGTTTTGGGGATGAAGGAGGAAACTGGAGTAGTGGAGTGACGTCATCCCTTTTTGCCAGCCGTGGGCATGCAGTCATTTTTTTTCCTTTCAGAAGCATGTTTACAAGAAAAGCCGCACACATTCTGTCACGTCCGCAGCGCGTCTGATTTGGAATGTGCGACGCATGAGCGCGCTCGGCATTAACATTCTCTGCACGTTTTTCCATGTTTCCGCAAGGTGCACAAAGCACATATTCAGCACCTCTCTCCTTGCCATTTATCAGTGTATTTAAAATGCACAGCTGAAGAATTGGCCCACCAGAGCCGTCACTTCATCCACAGCAATGACTTCCACGCTTGGCTGCCGTTTCTAAAGTGTGCTCGGCTAATCCACTCATTGCTTTGTGCCTTCGGTGCCGTGAACCATAGGGCACCCGCTTGGATGCCCGTGCATAAATTACTGCCATAGAACATGAAGTGCCGGGAGGATTTTCCTTAACGATCGCCAACGCTTTAAACGCTTCTGCTTCAACAGTCGATATTGCTCAGCCCATTCAATTATTCAGCGGCCCGTTCCTCATTAACAAAATCCTGACCTTGACATGTCTGCCCTATTTCTCTCCCCTGACAAACTCGGCTCGCCAAACGACTCTGTTTGCTCTGATATGGGCTCGGAAAAGCCATGCATATTGATAAGTTGTTTGCAGCGTAATTGAAAATGTCAGTTATGAGGCCCGTGCAGACAAAGGTCGGCTCCATGAATAAAAGCTGACAGGCTGCTATGTATGGAGCGCATATTGCGTTGTAGGGGAAGGTTGGATTCCGTTTTTATACACATGAATGAACCCCCCCCCCACCCCCCCCCTTCCCAACCACCCTGCCGCACGCTCATTATTTGCCCACTGGACCCGTGCTAATGACCAGAGCACATTGTTGTAAGCCTGAGCTAATTACATGGAACCACTCTGCATTTTCATATATAGCGCCGTGCGTTAATTTGGGGTAAGTTGATTGAAATTCAAATCTGCTCGCAAAGGTCAAATTGTTCATCATTCATATCTCATGGTCTGGGTAAATATCCACAGCTCAAAGATTCGATTGGACTTATGAATATTTTCATCAAATTGGCTAGCCACGAGGCAACGCAGGTGTCCTTTGGGTTCCCATTTTATCTTTGGCATGCGATGCAGCTTGTGCAACAGTGACAGGAAACGTCCGTCAAAGACGCTCACGCTCTACAGACTGTGTGAGAGGCCCCCACCTGAAAAAGTGGGGGTCATCTTATATTCGGGGTCTAGACATTATACCCATTCACGACGCTAGATGGCGCCATATATAATTGAAGCGAATGCTGAACTTGACTCCCCAGGCCAAAGTGAACCCCTGCCACGAAGAATAAAAATAAAAATGGCGGTAAGAAGGAAAAGAGAAGAAAATAATAGAAGAGATAACAAAATGGAGAAACGTAGTGACAATCTGGAGAAAAGTGGGTCGAAGGTCGGCCCGGTTAACCGGCAGCTGAGAATTTATGATGTCATTTACATTTCAAAAACCAGAAGCCATTCATTTACGAATGTCATTGCACTTTATATTTGAATGAGGCAAAATAACATGCTTTTTCTCTCAAATATATTGTTATAATTTCTTTCAGATGTACTGTAATTATTTTCTGTATAAAATTAATTTGGTTTTCAAAAAGTCTTTTTTCAAACTTGAGTCTTGAAAAAGAGGGGATCGTCTTATAATCAGGGCCGTCTTATATTCGGGCCAATACGGTAATAGGGCATTTAAAATACGAAAACAATAAAATCAACATGTTACTTAAAAATAGGATGATGAAAATTTGAATCGAAAACCCGTCTGAAATTCTCTAAACCGCTTTATCCCTCATCCGGCTCCGCAGGGGTGCAATCCAAGGGTTAGAGTGCTTGACATTATTTCTACATAAACAAAGACTTGAACCTCAATCCCCAGGAGGCTCTGCTCACCCACAGGCGCCCACGCCCGCCAGACCGCACCCTCCCCACAAGCTGAGTAGTGACTGCCTGCCGGTTCTTTAATCGATTGCTAATGGGTTCAATTCCAGCATCGAGGAGCTGCTTGGAAACCGGCCTTGAGACCGAATGAAGTGGAAATACCATTTGCGGCTTTATGAGCCGTTATACTGCAGTGAGAGACCTCTATTCGGCATGCTCCATAGAGCCGCTCAGACTTCTGCACAATTGCCTGATGGTTTTTCTTACGCTCACTCCCGCTGCTTCCGTCTCAGTGCTTTACATTTACACCGTGCCCTCCAGCATTTCCATCTATTCAATCGGCAGCAAAATAGCTTTGCTTTGCTGCATTTTTCACCAGTCCCCCCCCCGTGAGATGAGTGGGAGGCGACGTCCTTATCTTCCTTGTACGCGCGAGGCCCGATGGATGAATTCTGTCTTTAAAATGGCGTATTATTATTCATTTTGTAAGTCGGGCTCACAGCGCGTCATTTTCATCACAGCGATGAGCACGTAGAGACCCGAATAGATGAAATGATGATGGACGAAAATGGAGGGATCTTCGGTTGCAGTGGCAGCGTTTGAAGGTGCGGCTGCGCGAGAGGTTTGGCCTCGCACCCCACTCTCCCTGGTTTTACGGCTCTGCCCAGGTTTTCCGCAGTCCTCTTAAGATGCTTACTCTGGCTGAAACGCAAAGCTAAGCAGCCAACGCTGCTCTACATTTCACAGCCAGTCCCAGCAGACGTGTGCTCTTTGAAGCATTTCTGGGCCAGGGATACAAGTCTTGTTTGTTCAGTGCTTCTGGAGAGGGAGTGAGGAGAAGAAATGCAAGCTTTTTTTTTTTTTTGCTTTCACCACAGTGGAGAGTAACATCCTTTGACGTCTTAACAGAAAGCCTTGTATTCCAGTGCTTGCTGCCAGATGCCTTGGTAGAATCACCCATGTCAAATAGGAAGAGAAATAAATGCTTCATTGAACTGGAGCACAGCTTAGTGATGGTGGGATAGAGGAATTACTGAGGAGAAAAGGAGTACCGGGGAAGGCTCCGATAGTATGCGGGTGTCGGGTTTTCCGAGGAAGTGTAATTCTCAAGCTCGATTATCTCCGCGGTCGCCATTGCGCTGTGAATAATTAGCGTCTTGTGCATCTTAAGCCTCGTTTGTACATTGCAAGACAGAAACGTATCACCTGCAAAGTGAGGGAAGGGTATATTATTATTATTATTATTATTATTTTTTTAAAGAATCCAGGCATTAAATCCGAAGTTACGTGATTATGCGTTTTTTTTTTTTTTAATTCACATGCCAGCTGCTTTCAAAGTAGTTCCTCACATTGCCGTTTGAGAGCATTTCCACTGATCTTTCACGACCCAGATAGCTAAAGACGAGACTCTTTTGTCACCAGCAAAAAAAAAAAAACAAAAAACAAAAAAAAAAACGTTTTGTCGCTCCTTATGTTCTTTCGGTGTCAGTATTACAACATGGGTTGGTTTCAAGGACAACACTTGATGGTGACTCAATGGCTCCAAGGCTGTGTTTTTTTTTTTTTTGTTTTTTAAACATGCCATTTGTCATTCACACCGTGAATGACAAATGAAAAAATGAAAAAAGATGCTGATGATTTATCCACCGCTATGTCCGTCGCAAGTCAGCTGAGAATCGTCAGCTTTTAACCCCTTCATGCACCAATCATGATGACCTGTAAACCAATAACATGATAAGATACTCATTTTTTTGTTGAATTCATTGTGCTATGATGTCACTCCATCGAAGTGGCTGACACAGCGATCGCCCCCCCCCCCCTCCCATGGGGGAAACACAACCCAGTTTCAGGTGCACCGTTCCAACCGTTGGCGGTGAGCTGAATCGAACTCGGTGGTTTGATTTTCTCCCGAGTAAACCGTAGCGCGCTGCAATCAAGGAAGCAGATGATATTGGTTGCCCCGCTGAATCTGGCAGGAGCAGCGGGCTACAAAGCACATGTTTGTGTTTGTACTCCGCTGGCTCATCTTCCAGCAGCAAGTAGAGTATGACAGGATTTACATGCACGTTCCTAATCTTTGTCAGCGAACCTGTTTCGGGATGTAATTCACATGGTATGTCTTTTGATTCGGATTAGTCCGGCCAATCCTCTTACCCGCGGCTCAGTATAACTTATCACTGACAAGGCCGTCTCGTGGAGCAGTACAAATCCTCATATCCACCCCTCCCAGACTCCCAACTCTTAATTCTAATCTGTCCAAATCTGATCTGAGACTTTAACTTCCAAATACCTCTTGAAAGCCGGAGCTCAAACTGAAGTTCATGCGAGGGCTTTGGATTACATAAATTGAGGTTGGGGATTTCCAGTGTGGCCTTATGGTTGAGAAGAAAGCAGGATTTGGATGTGAGTTGAGGGGCAAATGTTCTCCATTTTACCCACTTTGTCTCTTTGGCGTCTTAAACGAAGCGCTCATTACTGATGCCTTACTCGGTATCCCTGCTCATTCTTCAATCGCTCGTTCAGTCTGGGGCGTGGATTTGCACAATCCATCTGTTCGAGTTGGAAAACGAATTTGTCAAATGAAAACAAAGTTGTTCAGCGCGCTCGATGACATTCTTTGACATCAAAACTACGACAAAGTATTGAAACGTACGAGTCGCACTCCTGATCCTTTAAGGTTCTTTATAATTCAATAAATAGGATTTAAAGTGGAGCAGGCGTGCTCCACTTTTTCTGCCTCAGCCGGAAAGCCCGCAAACCGGCACTTATTAAACGTTGTAAGATTATGCGTTAATCTCACAGAACACATGTTGGGTGGAATAAAAGCAATTTTATTTCTGAAACAGTGCTCCACTCTCCGCTCTCCCTCTCGATAATCTCATCCCGGCTTCTGCTGCGGAAATGTGAAATGTTGGCTTCGGCGAAAGGCGGCGTGTGTTTTTTTTTTTTTTTAACGAACGCTGAGCGAGGCGGTTCCTATCGGAGCGTCACGAGCCATTAGTAGTACCTTGCGCCCGATTTGGACGGCACCCGCAGCCCGAAGACAAACTCGGTTCCCAGTCGCGGAGGATTTAGGGGCCATGTACTTTGCTCTCGGTGAGACAGTGTGTGAAGATGACGATAAGCCAAAGCTGTAAATCCCAGACTCAGCTGTCTTATCTGGGCCGTGTGGCATGCTTTAATGGAGGCGGCTCACTGTCTGAGCTTTAGCTCGAATCGCATTAAGATTCCCCTTCACCTCGACGAGGCATGTTTGTTGTCAGGTTTTGATTGAATCTCATGTCGTCTGGTTAAAGTCACCCCGCGGTTTAATTCTTCTGCTTCCAAGATGCAACAGTCTAGTTTAATCTCTTGCCACATGCAAGAGTGACAACAAAGCTTTTAATAATATTACAATCAGCGTGGCAGATTTTCCTTTTTTTTTTTTTTTTCCTAACTTGCAAAGGGAGCAAAACCTCACGAATTGATCACAGAATTAATCGTGGTAGAAAAAAAAGTTACGACTTCAAACACTTTCCATGTTTGCCACTTGAAGGCCAACGTATAAAACATTCAATCGCCGGATGAAACATTTCCTTTTGAGCCGTCATTTCTTGACTCATCCACATTTGGAAATGCAGCAAGAGCGGAATGGTGATCAAATGGGTGTTCGATTTGAATAAAAGAAATGCTCTGCCACTTGTTGACACAATTCTGTGCTAATTTATTTTGCTTTGTTCTGGGAGCTGTTTGAAGAAATTAGTTTGAGCCGCCCATTCATCCATCCATTATCTTTCGTTTATCCGGAAAAATAGTGCGACTGTTTTCAAATTATTGTGAATCAATTCATTCTTTAAAAACCAAACAAAAGGTAGAAGCATTGCCAAATCATGACCCTTTTATCTGATTAGACTCCCTCCTTATTTCATAAGTGCACGATTTAATAACTTCCAATAGAAAAATGTTTTCTGGAAAGGCAGACATTTTTGATGCAGCTCCTACTTTGAACCCCATTGTTTGATTTCGGCATTTTTGGGTGGCACGTATGGATAACTTTGAAAAATTCAACACACCGTTCATGACTGTATATTGTGCAGCGGTTCAAGCCACAACCGAAGGCATTACAGCCTAACTAAGCTTTTGTTTTAATGTGACAAGTCTCTGTAGGTTGCTGTCTGTTAGCTGCTTGGTCTGCCCACACTCCACACCTATATGAATGTGCAGATGCCCCGCCTCCCAATTGCATCCAGAATTGTTTACTCAGGTGCCCGCTCGCACACTGCATTGCTGAACTCCTGTGCAGACTTTAACACTCTGCTGCCTCTCAGGCAAATGCCAAAACAAATCTTGTCATAATTAGCAGTAATCCCGCTCATTAGCATCTGCGTAATTATCCTATTAATAGCACTTCCTGGGAGAGCTTGTTTGCCGTGCAGACAAATGTTTGTTCCTAAATTAGCAGACAAGAAGACAGCTCCATTGTTCAAACAGCAGCTTTGACAAAGCAGAACAGGCAGGATTAACAGCACACAGAGCGGGGCCACCAGCTCATCTCCGCCTGGCGCTGACAGGCGGGGAGGAAGCGGCACGGGCCAACAACAGCACTCTTCTCCTGTAAGCTGCTCGAAATGTGCATAGTCAAGTGCACACAATCAACACTAGCCACTGGTGTCCTGGCAATGCAGCTGGGAAACGTGAAATAATTACACCAGACCAGAACAAAGCAAGGCACAGGTGCCTGCATGTTGTACAGCTGCGCATCTAATGTTTAGTCTCTCGTCAACTCTGTGACTATCGTCAACAGTGAAGCGCAATGGTCTTTTCTACTTGTTCGCACGTGGTTAGGAGACCAGTGTGTGTTTTTCTTTTTAGTTTAAAATGGCTTACCAGGATCCCCCGTCGCCTAGTGGCCAACCATAGAATCCGGGTCTGTTATCGCACCTGCTGGTGTTGTAAATCATAAATACAAATTCCTCCTATAGCCAAGCTAGCTAGGGAGACGGTTTCTCTTGGGCTGAAGTTGGCTAACGCTCTTCGTTTGTTTGTTGACGTCCATGATGGAGTGAGAGGCCGGAGCTAACCTAACGATAGAGACGATGATTCTGAGACTGGCTTCATTGACCGTTCTGCTTAACAGTCTATTTAATGCTCATTAGCTGTCTAACTATTCCCAAAGACGTGCATAAAGTTCCCGGTGTATTGCTCGAAGGAGCCTGCCTGCCTCCACAAGACGCAATGTGCACTCCCCACACACCGATGTCACACATATTAATCTCCCCATTCAAATGACAACTCACGCAACAATAGTATAAGATTCACTCCAAAAATTCTGAATTCCAATTTGAATCATCACCATTTCATGCCCACCTCTACTGGATACCGTATTTGACCCTGAACCAGAAAAAGTAACTCCACGTACGTGGTTTTGCCAATGGCAAAAATAACCATGTTGTGCCCGTTAGGTCCCATGCACATGAAAAGAGGCAAGAGATCACTCATAAAATGACTTTAACTTCTCCTCCCGCACTGTTAGAACATCCTGCCAATAGTCCATCACCCGCCGTCACTTATTACATCCTAGCTTAAAGACACTAATGTGATCTTACAATGTGTGACTTGGCGTCTGCTCCCATTCTTGTACTGTTCCCAGCATTAGGGAATTGAATGTGACTTATCAATTACGGTAAGCCTCCGTTTCCAAACATGAGGGAAAGGCTTTTAAAGTAAATAAGGCAAGCACTCAAGGTGAGATGACGACCAGCCAGTGAGCTAAGCACACAACCTGAGCAGACCCAACACCTCGTGCCCTGGCAGGCCTATACATTATATATGAAAGCTCTCTCCCCCTCTCCCCACATGTAACCTACCCCC
>NW_017805482.1:64124-66630 GCF_001891065.2 Hippocampus comes | reverse complement strand
GCCCCCCTCCCCACCACCACACACAAACACGCATACACAGTGCCATAGCTCGAGTAAGCAGAGCCCGCAGCATTGTCGGCCCACTGATGTACAACACCCCGCCCTTTGTTCCCTGTACACAAACACACTTTCCGCGTTAATATTTTACAAGAAATTTACTCCACGCTTGTGATTTAAAGCATTTTCTTGTTAACAGTGCTGTTTTCTCGATTCTGTTGCGCTGAATTATGAAGTCGACGCGTCAGAACGAAGACATGCCTATTAGATGATACCACTGCGGGTAAATGATTTCTTGGCAAGGCGCGTGGGACTTGATGCACAGCGCCTGTGTGTTCTAGTTGGAATATTTTCCCCTCAGGTTGCACCGGCAGCTATTAGTTAAGAGCACGGCGATGTGTTTTATGCACATGTGAGCACATCTACGTAATCTGTGTACAGATTAGGCATTTACGCACAACATTCATCGCCTTATTGTTGCCGCATTTTTCCTCAGATCTGTCCCGAGTGTGTAAAAATGTGTTTGTTCTTTTTGTCATCGAGACGGCAAGGATCAATGGCTTTTCCTCGCAAGAGTGAAACATGACAGACATAACGAAAGGCTTTCATGAGAAACGAATGAATAATTTATAGGTTCTCTCGCTGCGCTTTGTTGTGTCTCGTACGGACGGATGGGATTACGGAGGGCTAGATCTTGGAAACGTATGAAAGATTAATTTGTGATCTGGGACACCGCTTGCTTACAAAAGGACTAAATAATGATTTTACTGAGAGTGGCAGCGATCTGGGAGCGGGTGTGATGTGTACAGGGGCCGGACACAAAGAGCCGACGGAGAACGACGGAGCTCAGAAGAACTCGGAATAATGCAGTCTGACAGATATTTAAAAACTTTGTAGAAAAAGTCAACCTGGGCTCTTAGGCATAGGTCTCATAATGATGATTGAGTTGCTCTCTGTGATGATCACACACAGTGAAAAGACTGAAGAAGTGAATTCTTGAGTTCTGATCTCGAGGGAGGAAAGGTTGCTTTACCTTTTTTAAGCATTGCAGAAAAACAAAAAACATTGTTCTAGTATAGTCGAACGTCTCGTTATAGTGTTCTTATGTGATGGTGGACGGCAGAGCGAGACACGCCGCTGTCTGTTAATTGGTCATCGGACAACTGTTTGCTTCTTCCTCTGTGTTACAATTGAATGAGCTGAATAGGAAAAAATGGACAAAAACTGCCATTTAGAAAAAAAAACTGTGTAAAGCAGAACAACGATTCAACGTGTTTTTGAATTAAATCAGCAGGAGCACCGCGCACTGTAATGTGTCACAATTTTGAAAAGTTAAATCGGTGAATACATATTTCACTGGTATGACGCCATACCCAGGCGGCCCGGTGAGGAGTGGTTAGCGCGTCGGCCTCACAGTGCAGAGGTACCGGGTTCGATTCCGGAAAATGGATGGATGGAAGGATGTCATACTGTTGACTCACACTCAGCGGCAGGAATGAAAGCCTAATGAGGGTTTAGCAAACCACCCCGTCGTGAACTGTACTGATCTGTACCGTCCTGTGAGATCCATTGTTGTTGCCCACGACCACGCGTTTGGAGTTATTTCTTCTTTGTTTAACCAGGTGCAGCAACCGAGAACAGTTTCTCATTGACAAAGTCAACCTGGAGGCAGTTTAAGGTTCAGTGTCTTCTCTGAGAACACTTCAGGATTCGAACCACTGACCCTTCAGTCACTGGTTAACCCACTCCAACAACTGAGCCGCAGCCGCCCCGGTTTGTAGTTTCACGTGGATTCGAGCCCCGCAGCAGTAGAAAGTTGTCCTTTTAAATTACGACGTATTTGATGATCAAGTAACTGCGAGCTGCTTCCTCTCTCTTGTTGAGGGGAGGGCGTTATACGGTTTTGCCCGAAAGTGCCTCGTATGTTTTGAAACAATCTCAGCAATAATTCGCCAGGGAGGAGGGGATGCTTTCCCCTGGTCTTCCCCAGATGGCAGGGACTCCGATGTGGCAGGGCTTGCTGTTTTTTTATGAGCCGCTCGTACACAAAAGCAAAACATCTGGAGCCGCCATGTGGCCTCTCCATTTGGCCAAGCCTTGTGCCTCCCTGAGCCAGATGCACCCAAACAACTGTGAGCTAAACAGCATGAATGATTCATCGAGCAAAATGAGGCACAGCTCGCACCGGAGACCTGCCAGCCACTTGGATGGGAAATTTAACAAAGCTATGAATATGCACGAGACATTAAGACTCCGTAGAGGTGGAGGTGAAGGTGATTTGTTCAATGATCTGTGTTGGACTATCATAGCCGAAGCTCTCGTGATTATCTTGATTACAAAAAAAAAGAAATTGAATATTTTTTTAGTCCCATAACTAGCAGGATAAGGGAAATACAAGAGTGGAAATTTTTCCTTCTGGCGAAAAATTTTCAATTTGAACAATTCACTTGCGCGCACACACACACACACACACACACACACACACACACACACACACGCACACACACAC
>NW_017805482.1:50427-63780 GCF_001891065.2 Hippocampus comes | reverse complement strand
ACACACACACACACACACACACACACACACACACACACACACACACACACACGCCTCACGTCGACATAAGATGTATGTTTGAGGGAGAAGCGCATGCGTCGTGTCACACGCCACATTCAAGAACGATACACGGAAGCATTCTGAGTGGATCTGGAAATTTTAGCCAGCTGTCGAGCATTAAATTCGACTGTTAATCAGTTGATGAAGCCCAGCTAGACGGTTTCCGAATGAATTTGTCTTTGTAACTTCATTGCTGACCTTACACCGATGTACAAATGGCGAAGACTGATCGCGTATTTGAGATATGAGTCCCAGCCCCGAGACATAAGCATAAATTATGGGCAACAAGTACATTATATCGTACAAATGTACAATATGAACTGGATTATAGTTGAACATACAGTAAAATTTGGCATTTATTGCTCTTTGTCATTTATACGGAGCCCAGCAAAGCAGGATACGCCTGCAAACCACATTACAGCGACATATAAAATTGTTTTCAATGCATAAAAGGACGGAGGCCGAAAACAGCCATCTTTGAAAGGCACTGTTAAAGAGAAAAAAACTGACTTTGACAGCATATACATGAGTGCCATATTAATCTCTCATTAGCTGCCAAAACAAAAACACATTAGCAAGTGTTGTAGCATGTAGCATGGATGAGCGTATTCCATTGCGTGAACAATGCGGGCGAGCACATTTTAGAGCTCATCGATCCACGTGTCCCAACAGCGAGGTGGTGACCGACTAAACACAGCCCAATAAAAGGAGTGTTGTTAAAGAAGGTCTGCGGAGGAATGTATCATCAGCACTCTGACTACATGCTGTCGACTCAGCACCGATGCCAGCCGCCGTCTAATGAGATGAGCTCTCACTGCTAATTAACCCACTGTTCAATTCATCACCGCACAACATGAAAACAAATGCAGACAAGGACAGGAAAGACCTGCTAAGTATCTCTGTCGGTATTCTACCTGACGCAATGAGAAATTTGTTATTTTTATGGATTAATATGTGAAAATTGCTGATGTCGGTGCATTCATTCAGATGTTTGGGACAAATAAGATGATGAATACACATTACCATTTGTACAGCAATTACATGAAGTACTTGACACAGAGTCACACATTTCAACTTGGTGAAAAGGGTTCGAGGAAATCTGTTCTGTTCCAGCATAACGTCACTTTAACTCCCAAACTTTGAGATGAACTCCAGTATGTTCTTCTCAATGAATAGACACCAAACTAAAGAAAGAAAGAAAGAAAGAAAGATGTTAATAGCTGCATCAGACCCACTCCATGTTTTCTTCTATTTTCACTTCCTGGATCCGTAATGGTCCCAATACTTATGTCCATACAGTGTATATACCTATTCAATATAGGAGGCATCTGCCGGCATCAGTGAATTCACTGTCCCCTTTAAAGTTCATTTCCATTATTATGGATTGCGAAATAAAGGAGAATTATTGACTGCCCAGGACTTGTGTGCTCAGACTTATGAGCTTGATTGCTCTGCAAGTCTCTTATTATCCAGAGTTTATACTTGTGTGGTTTACTGAGCCTTCTCATTACCACCCAGAGACAGTCCCAACCCAACAGGTCAGAAGGCATCACAACAAGCAAACTGCCGGCATTAGTATTTCAGCCGAGTGGCTCCCAAAGGAGACCGAAGGCTCTTTGATGCTCCAAAGGCCACACCGTTCTGAAGCTGGACAAAAAAAAAAAAAATAGAGAGATAGATTTGTTCATTGTTGCTTCTATTTTCAGTGAGTACCCGGAGAAAACCCACACAGGCAAGGAGCTGGAATTGAACCGTGTACCATTCTCCAGTCACACTGGGGAGTTGGCTTCAATTTTCTGTTCTTATTAACTCGATTTTGAATAAAATGGTAAATATATACCATACAGCCACAAAACATTCATCTCTTCCTTCATAATACCCAAAGTGGGGCTATGTTTTCATTCCTTCAAGTGGGATTTTTGTGAGAATCCCCCCGACCCCTCAAAAAAATCCTTAAAATTGTCACCATCACAAAATTGTTAATACGCCAGGACAAAAATCACCCAATCAATCAAAAGCAACACATATCTCTTTGGCTGCCGTCGTGTTCCTTTAACTCATCGTCGCCTCGTGAGGCTCAAACTGGAATTACAAGACAAAATGGATGCGCGCAAGCTTATTTCAGCTCTTACCCGACCCCTGCACTTTGCTACCTGATATTTGTAGTTTTTTTTTTTTTTTTTTTTAATCAAAGGTATTTTCGTTTGATATCAATCACGTGCCTATCGTGATACATCATGATATTGCCAGAACAAGCCTTTTCTTTCAGCTGGTAATTGCAGTTCCCCTTATGGTGCCCGGACAATCGGATCTTTCTGACCCCTCCTTCTAAAATGTTGCAACATTAAACTCTGTAATGACAGATATGTTTGAGGATCATCAAAAGCGACACAAACATCACAGGAACTGGATATTTGTGCAATTTATGTAAGTAACAATGCTTTGCGCTGAGGGACGCAGCTACGAACAGCTTTGGTGCCCTTGTATGAAAATGACATTGTGCCCTTCTGCTTGTATCCGAATCCGCTTTATTGCATTGATGGCAGCTTTCAATTTCCCCTGTTCCCCTTGTTTTCAGGGCTAAGCTGCGTGAAAAAGGATAAAGATTACGCTTTGAATGAGTCATCACTTTAAACTACAGTTTACAGTTCGAAAAGGATTATGATTATTACCGAGTGAAATTTTTATTTTCCAATAGGTTTTGCTCCGCTTTGTCGGTGAATCACATAGCGTACATAAAATTCAAGGATTAAAGTCAAATTTAAATATCTCCCTCATGACAAGGCCTTGATTGGAATCACCTCTGAGTAGTACAAATAAACAATCACGCAGTCTCTCGGACAAGCAAACATGTCAGAGGTGGTGTGAAGGCACAATGAGTAGAGATCTGATCACTGATATTTGACGTGAGATTGTTGTACAATAACTTTTCACTGTGCCGTCACACACACTTCCTGCAGAAACAGGACTTATCTAGTTCGATGCATTCTCAACAGTCGATTTCCAGATTTAGGGTTCGATCAATAATTCTACTCAACAATTTGTGCTGTGCGTGAATGTGTGGTGATTCGACCGGTCGTACGAGTGGGCGTGGCGGGTTAACGTTCGAATCTGAATTTGTGGACTCTGATCGAATGGAGTGACGTCACCAAAACCTGTGTTTTATTTCCATTATTTCCACAGTGCAGAAGTGCAGGGTTCGATTCCGGCTCCGGCCTGCCTGTATGGAGTTTACATGTTCTCTCCAGGCTTGCGTGGGTTTTGTCCGGGTACTCCGGTTTCCTCCCACATTCCAAAAGCATGCACCGTACCTTAATTCAACACTCGAAATTGTCCCTAGGCGTGAGTGTGAGCACGAATGGTTGTTCATCTCTGCGTGCCCTGCGATTGGCTGGCAACTGGTTCAATGGATGGAAAATACATCCTTTTGTGAAGGGGGCGGGGGAGGATTTGTGGTTTGGTTAATGACCGGTAAGCACATGAATGGATCAACATCGCCACTCAGGGGGAACAATCTTTGTTAAGATGACAATGCCTTGACTTCTTAATAACTGCTCCTGTTACAGCGGGGCTAATCATTGCTGAAATTGGATCCTGTGTGTGCGTGATTGTGTTTTGGTGAGTATGATGTTTGTGTCTGCATGTGAGCACAAGCAGTTGTTTATGCATGAAAGGTCAACGGGCTCCTTCGAGGTGATACGTTTCTATTTGTCATGCAGTATGCATGAAACTGAATGCGTAGGTGGATACGTGTCAGGCTTCCATTTAGGAGATTGGATCAAAGATCTGGATTGTTGTTAAAGAACACTGTTAATGGCACAGTCTTCATGGGAACATATGAACTGCCTTGTTTCAGTTAAAAAATGCACAAAATAGGCACAGGCTGAGTTTGGTGATATGATGGATTTAATGCAGAGGTCCAATGTTGTGTTCGACCGCTCAGGGTAAAAAAAATAAAACCTTGTGACTGTCAGACCAGCACCGCATTTCATTTTGCAAACGGACCTCTTTCAATTTGTACTAAATGGGTTTCAAATCGCGCCGCTGGCTACACAGGCTGAAATCCATTTGTTTTAGATGAGACGACCACGAGACGTGGCGACAACACAGCATTGCGATCAAATTTCAGATGACGCGGTCCTTGTCCATCAATTATTGATCGTTTAACCATGCCCATCTGTTGCGGAACAACAAATGTCACTTAATTACCTATAAAAACAAAAAAAGTGTCACAGCTCTGCCTAAAATCCCGCATTTGGAAGATTCCGTCGAAACGTCCAAAAGAGCAGCGCTGACATTTGGACTGACACTGTTTAGTGATGAAAACAATGTTCTCTTCTGTTCTTCCACCACACTCCACATGATCTCATTTATATAATGTGACTGACAGACGCATTTGCGCCTAGCTGAAAAGCAAATAGAACCCGGAGAGCAATTTTCCCTCCTACTTGTGTCTACCTCATTGCAGTGTTCCGAGAGACAAGAGAGGCGAGAGGGCCCTGTGTTAAGTGTCTTATTAGTGGGAAATGACTGCAATGTCAGAGCAGCCCAAGCTGTCACAGCGCAGCCATCGTTCGAATGAGAAGCTCTTGTCGTGGATGGAATCACATTTTAATCCTTACCACATTATTACCGTGGTGACCAAGGTCAGCACTCAGGCGCATTTGAGCAGGAATAAACCCCCTTGAGAGCTTATGATAATGTGTTCTCTCAATGGGAAATATTGGTCGTATTTTACTTTCAAGCTTTTTGTCGAATACGGCGGGGCTAATGAAGAGCCTAATGCAATGCAGCTGTGTGGGCCGCCATGGTAACCATGAATAATTCAGCCTACTTGTTCTTTGGTTTCCTGGTCTCAGGAGGGTTCTGCCTATATTGTCCATTATGACAGGCCATTATCCAGCCTTCAGTCTGCTAGCTCTCAGATGGCGCGCAGAGCCCATTTGTTACCCCCGGTGCCCCGAGTAACCTTCAACCAGCTGGAGAGAATGATTGAGACTATGCTGTTATATAAACATGAGAGCAAGAAGTGCAGGACGTTCAAAAACGAAGGGAACCCGGCGCACCGGGGAATTCACGGCGGTCCTCCCATTTCATTACATGTGCGCATTACATCTGCCACCAAAAGCCAAGCCAGCAGTTGCACTTTGAATACAGATGCACAAACAGAGCACTTTTATATTAATGCATGGCCCGGGTGTCTTGCTCTGTGCACTCGGCAAGATGTATTCTGATGCTTTGCAGTCTTATTGGATTTGGAATCTCACGTTGGAATACCGCGGTTAAAAATTTGGAATATTGTGATTATGAACAGCGCGGCACTGGCAATAAAATGTCAGTGTTTGACGACTTTGTCTGCTGATCCACTTCATCCCATAAATACCTGCCTCTTTATGGTTGCGTTTTTCAATTCTAAGTCTCGGCAACTAATGTAATATTTTCAACTAGACCCTAGTGTGTAGTGTGTAAACATGATAGAGAGTGTAATAGAAAATGCCAAACGGCAACAGAGTAGAGCGCCTTCCATCCATTTCGCAAACTGCTTATCCTTACGGAGATTGCGGGCGTGCCGGAGCTTATACCGGCTGTCTTTGGGCATCAGGCGGGGTATAACCTTGAACTGATTGGCAGTCAATTGCAGGGCACACACAGACAAAGCATTCCCGCTCACAATCACGTGTAGGGGACAATTTAGAGTGTTCCATTTCCCTACGATGTGTGTTTTTGAAATGTGGGTGGAAACCGGAGTACCCGGAGAAAATCCGCGCAGGCATGGGGTAAACATGGAAACTCCATGGAATTTCATTTCACTTGAGCGGGATTTACAGGATGTGCTGCTTCTGTTGTTTGTGCCTTGGCCTCCAGGGGGCGGTGTGGCGCACGCATGCAGATAACATACAGGTTTGAAGAAAAAACAAAGAAGAATGGCGGGGCAAAGCTAAGAAACACATTTTTTCGCATGGTAGAATGAATACATGCCTTTGAGTATTGTTACAGTATATCATTTTTCTGTGTATGTTGATACAGCGTTTGTTTTCTGTGAAATTTTCGTTATTTCAAGGTTTGTACTGCAGCACCAATGCTATTTGTTAGCCTCTCGAGACGAGCTCTTTGACAGCTGGGAGCTGGGAGTGTTTAAGTCAAATCTCCACTGTATTCGCTGCAAAGTTAGGATCACAGCCTCAGATATTTAAGTCAAAAAGGATCACGGAATATATTTTACTCGAAATGATTGGATTTGGTCTGGAGCGTAATCAATATTGGAGCGGCCAGCCGACGAGGTGTGATGCATTTGATCTAGTCATTAAGACAGACGGGAAGCTCCATGCCCCGCTACCTCGGCCATCTCAAATCAATGTCTGCGGTGGCTCTTAAATCAATGAGCGTGTTGCATCCCAGAGCCTCATCAGTCGACCGTCCCCTGAGAGCAAGCGTAGGAAAGGAGAAAGGGAATAGGGGTTGAGGGGGGAAGATTGACATTAGCTGTGACCGGAAAAGAGAAGGTGAGAGAGGGAGTTCGAAGCGGCGGTGGGGTGCAGCGCTACCGACGATTGGCTATACTAACATCTGTAATGATTGTGTGTCATTGCCTGCATCTAAATGTTATCCAATTCAGGTAAGTGTCATTTGGAAACGCAGCCGCGCCTCGCCTTGCAGTGTTCTGAGCCCGGACCACCCTGAACCTGTGTTATGCTCTGGCTCAGCTGCCGTCATTGCCTGATATTTAGCAGAGAGCTGACTTGAGACCGATGTTTGTGTTCTTGTGATTCCAGGCCAGCCATTCTCCCAAGGGCAGGGCACAGTAATCAGGGCCGTGATACCATCCCTCGGGTAGGAGGAGGAAGAAGCGGGGCCTGTGGGGCTGATCCGCGGGGCAGATATATTTATCTAGGTAATGAGAACCCAAACACCGCGCCTCTGCGGGGAGGGTCGGGGACATGGCCTATTGCGCCGAGAGACCCACCGGTGCCATGGCAGCGCAGTCCCCGTGCTGCTCATTAAACTTCCATCAGCATGTGGTCGCCATGTTCCTGCCTGGCCTCCAAAGTGCCTGTTATTAATTCATGAAAGCACAGCGCACATGTGATTGAGTCTGGAGAGCAGTGAAGCAGTCAGGCATGGGAGATGGGGGAAATATTGTCTGTGTCTGAACACCCAACCTTCTATCAAACCGCTCCGATGCGTTCCCTCTGGCGGTGTGGTCTCGGGGAAAAAAAAAAAGACATGGATACGCTATGTTGTGAAACATTAATAGCCCAAGTTGTAGTTTTCCTACAGCTGGAAAGGGAGCAAGACGGGTCGTGTGTGTGTGTGTGTGTGTGTGTATGTGTGTGTGTCTGTGTGCACTTTTGGAAAATGTACATGAATCAGGATGCTCAGGAGCTCATTGGCTTTCGTGTGTTCAAAAGCCGGTGGGGGAGGTTGATTGTTGTCGAGACGTTTTGTGTGAATATGTAATGAACAAACGCAAGCGCTGTTTGGGAATTCTCGCATATATGTCGAGCCAGCCGCTTTTATCTTTGCTCCACAGACGCGCTTTCTTGAGTTGGGAATCCCCCGCTTAAAACGGGAGACAGTAATTTGGCCTGGATATGGATTGCCGCAATTGAATTTTAAAACATTAGCTCCAGGATGATAATGGTTGCTACTGAGAAAATCTAGGAAATGCATTTGGGTCGTTAGAGCATGGAGGGGATGGGACTAATGGTGTGCGGGGGTGGGCTGGGGGTGGAGGCAGGAAAAGATGAAAACCATTTTTAGGATGAATGGGTTATTTCAGTGCGACGGGGACGGTGGAGAGTGAGGGGAAGTGAACAAGAAGGGGGAGATGGCGGCAGAGAGGGGCGGCGGGCTGGGGGGGTGCTACATGATTTCAAATTAACCATTATTGTAGGCTGTGACATGTATTATGTCTCCCGAGGCTGTGAATCTTGAGCTCATTTTCACGGAGGAGAAGCGAATATGAGTCCACTGTCACAGTCTGAATACTTACAGCTGGCTTGAGCTCCTCATCTTAGGGCCAATTATAACTCCTCTTCGAGCAAATCCTGAGCCCGGCCGCGGCTCTTCCAGGCAAATCTCGCCATGCATAGCTTATTGTTAGCAGCACTCCGTGTCCAATTAAGAAAGCGTTCCCTTCCATTCCTCTCTTCTCCGTGAAACCGGCCTGTGAACGTGTAAAGCGGCAGTACCATTTATCAACATAATGGTAAATGACAGTTTTGATCATTATGTGCACGCACAGAATTGGATAAAAATCAGACAGCAATTTCCATACGTGTGAACAAGTGGGAATTCAGTCATTCTAATTAAGCAGGCCATCGATGGATAATTGTCTCCCTACCTTGCCAGAACTGAAGACATAGATATCATCTTAATTCCTTTTGGAGAACATCTCATAAATCATCACTTCATATCTTCTCTTCTGACATTAATTCAGTCAGGCTCATCTCATAATTGCCAGCGTGCGTGAGGTACTAAAGATTAGGCAGAGAATGAAATTGATGTTGTCCTGCAGACGGGGAAAAAAAAAAAAATCGATGAGATCTGACCTTGCACGAGCAGACAAAGAGCCGAGTTTCATGACAGTAGCTCGTGTTTACCATCTCGACGAGCGGCGCTAATAATATGCTGCTGTCCCATCCCCGCCGAATCTCTGTCAGATTCCATCATCGTATAATTAATAAAAGAGGGTGAAAATAGTCCTCTCATATTTACTGCCATGTTAACTGAAGTGTTTATGATATTGGACCGATGTGTGCTGTCATTTTCAAAAGACCAAAATTCTTAACTGCGTAATAATACCGAAAGATTTATGATGGTCTGGTATACAAGACATAATCTTTACTTTTTGGATAAAAATCTTGCTCAATTCACATCATCTTTTCCATGGAATTTGGTTTTCAATGTTATACCAAAGGAGATGTGCGCATGATGAACTCAAACTGGGAAATCACCTTTTGATTCAACAGATCCTCCTTCAGGAGCACATTTGATTCGGATTTAGGACAACATGGAACTGCTTTTTCCATCGGTGCCACTGGAGAAACAATGGACGGCGTACCACTTGCTTCGACAGCACATTAAGGTTAGTAGCAGGTAAGCAAGCATTGCACTAAGCCGTTATGTCCTACAAGGGGAACAGATGGCATGGCCCCAAAAGTACAAGGCCTTGTGCTTTTGCTGCACATTCACTCTGGGGGCCGCATATAAATTCGATTAATGAATGTGCTCCACATTTAAAGGTTTAGATTAATCATGAATGAAAACCTGGGTGGAATATCGGGGTTAAAGAAAAGTTTGAGCTTTGAGGACTAGCCTCATGTAAAAAATAAAATAAAATTTAAAAAAAGGTCAGACTGGCCTCGATGTATCAAGGTAGCGTTTCATGATTTTCTTCACCTTTGGATTTAATTTTCGCTGAATTCCAGTTTCCACAAACCAGTCATTATGCCGTACAGCAGGAGACCAATTCTGCACCATTACTTTTTCGTCACCATACGAGCGGGGTGATGCGAAGTTATTGGAAACGTGAAACCTTACACATGGCTGTTGAAAGATGTCAAGGCTAGCCGTACACTGGATACAGTCCTCCAGTTTGTTGAATTCATTGGCAGATTGGCACCCTGGTCTGATGTCACGGTACTCGAATAGCTGGCACAGTTACTGCCATCTGTTGACATTTGAGGATCATGGCTTACCCTCTGAAATGCTAAACTTCAAGAACTGCACTGATATACTGTACTCTCTGGAATCGTGACTGTAGGTGGTTAAATAAAAGCCAAAGAGAAATGCTTTCAATAAAACGCTCAATTCCTTACAATCTATTTGCTCTCTCAGCTGTATCTTTGTCTCGCCGCGGACAAGTTAGCAGTTAGCAACACCGTGGCGACTCAGGACTGCAGTCGAACCCGCCAAGGTAATTTGAACCAGTCGATGTGACTGATTCCGTCATGTCTGCGGTGCATGTCGATCGCACATCCACACATTGTCTACACGACCCGTGCCGTGCAAGGTGGCGGTAAATTGAGCCCCTCCACCTCCCCCCAAGTGATTAGGCAAGAAGGCAAGGTACACCCTGGCCGTATATCAAGCAGTAGGAATCACATAATCTTCTTGGCAGAGTTAATGATACAGAAGGCGCGAGTGCATAAGTGTTGATATGGGAGCTCCCCTCTTAGAATTCACTGTGAAGAAATGATGATAAACCTTCCCTCAATTTTTTTTTTTTTTTTTAATCAAAGGTGATGTGAGAGTTAATTCACAAGATGGGAGGGCGAGGCAGCGAGAGCCTGAGAGCACTGCTCTTCGGGCCTCTTCACCGGTAATTTAACTGCAGGATGTGAGCGGATCTGCATACATCACCGTTCTCCACCTCAGCACTTGAAATTGACTGTCAAGAGTATGCGACAGTGTGTCACTGGGTGTCGTTCAGCGACTGAGGGGGAACGTTGGCTTGGGATCTGCAAAATGAGCCTTCGGAATATTACTTTATGAATGATGTCTCTCAGTTATTTGCTTTCATCAATCATGTTTCATACTTCATTGTGAGTCCAGATCAAACCAAAGCAATGGTATAGTAAAATCCCCCTCCATCGTGGGTTCCAGGTTCTTTTTTTTTTGTACTATTCATAGCTACTTTAACTTTTGTATGCCGTACTTTCACGACCACATGGCGCACCATATTAAAAAGTGTAGTGTCAGTTACGGGTTCTATTTCGGTATTGAACACATACACAAGACGCATTGTATTATTGAACGCAGGCATGATAAAACGTATGCTAGCTTAAATAATAGCATGCATGCACAGGAGCGATCTCTGTATGTGAGTAGTTTAACATTGTCTATGCGCTTCTCCGACGCATCGCGCCAATGGAGTGCAGCCCAGCCACATTCTGGCAGTGGCGCGGTACATTCTGGGCTCCGGCATCCACTTTGAGAGGCTTTTCTGGCTGTAAGAGTGACAAAATATGTCACACACTTTCATTAAATATATGAGACAGACTGTTGGACGTCAGCATGTGCAGTACATGTGCGATAAAATGTTTGTTGGCGAAAGGAAGACAAACGGTAACATCTCTCGTGTGAGCGCACGCACCAGCTGCCTGACTCGGCGATAAATGTGCGCGTGGTCACTCCAAGTGTGGCTCGTGCAATGCTTCACTTCACTTCTTGCACATGGATTTGAAAGGAAATATGCACATTCAGCTATTTTAATGATCAATCCGTGATAATTATTGCATTGGGAAAAAAATCAGTGGAAAGCATGGGCCAAAAAACTAAAATGTGTCAGAATGTAATCATTACGTTTTTTTTTAAAAAAACAATACTGTTCAACTTCCCTATCATATAAACCCTCATCCAGGGCCCTAGATTAGTTAGGGCTGGCTCTATTTGTAGTCGTTGTGATCATGTGCATTTCATTTTAATTGTGTTTCTAATAGTGTCTGATATACAGTTGAATAAACGTTGCGCTGTGTGTGTACATGCTGTTTGTTTGTGTGTACAATGGGGAGGACATCCTGTATATGGAAGGGGACCGTGACATTTCCCAGTGGTGGTCTAATCTGAGCTAACGTACTTAAACAATGTCGCACCTGATTGTTAGTTGATCCCGTGGTCACCGAGGGCTCTTGTGCAGACACTGCCTCAGCACGTAGGGGGGCGGGGGGGCTTTATTGAGGCTCTCCCATTGGTTACCTCATGGACAAGTGTCCCTTTTTAGGCTGGGGATTAAAAGGGGGATCACAGATATTTGCGTTTTCCCACTTGTCCTCGCAGGATCCTGTTGCCACTCCCCTTAAGCCCATCGGTCGCCCCATCATGCGCCCCGTGACGGAGGAGTCGCCCTAGCAGCTGGGGGTTAGCGATGCTTGCCAACAGGACGATCGTGTATCCTCGAAGGCTCTTCCCAGCCTTCCCCGTGGCCACGTCCACACAACAGCCAGTATCAGCTGATTATCGCCACCGTGGCAGTAAAAGAAGCCCACTTTGGCAGAGGCGGGCCGCTGGCCTGCAAGGAATGTTGATATTGAGTAACCAACACTTCATCCACAGGCTCAGGCTCTGTTACTGACGCCTAGAGAGCACACCGCAAGCCAGATGCCCTGACACATTAGCAACCTGTTAAAGGTTAAGGGATCAAATCGTTGCCACATTTATAAATTGCATCACGTCGCTATAAAAGACGATAACGTCTTTGTACGTTGCGACTGAACTTTATGGCTCCTTTGACAAACGGCAAAGGAGCATCGCAGAGAGACAACTACGATTCCGACGACATACCGCAATATTATCTTCCAGGTTTTACTAGCAAACGGCTTCTCCTCAATGAAGTGGTTCTTTGATATGTTTGAGTAATTTATATCGCGAACGGGTGCAAGTGTGGAAGGTGTATGAAGGCCGCGCTCGTAAAAGTTATTTCAAACCCTGCTGGCCGGTCAGGCTTGGTAGCTGTGTATTTCGAGTGTGTATCTTTTGAGAGTTTAACACCCCGACACTCACAGGCTCAGACGGACTACTGGTGTCTGGTATCAAGCTGAATTAAAGCCATGTCAACACATTCAGTTCAGCTAGGCTTACTTCACGGAGTCTCTTATCTGAGGCACCGACACAGTCAACTACTACATCATACGCTCGCGCACGCACACAGTTCATGCCGTTCCCCGTGTTTATTCTCTAAATATATTTTGGTGTTGAAATTCAAATGAGTTGGGGAGTCTCTGTGTTGTGCGCCATGAGGCCTTGTTTGCCTTGTTTACAACACACAAGGATTAGAAAGCAGTGAAATGTATTATTTAGTGAAGGACTCAAATTAAAAGCCTCATACTTGTAGCTTTAGGCATCAGTATTGATTTAAATAATAATAAAGGGGGGAAAAAAGTGGAGGCCTCGTGTACTAGCTGGAGCCTGTTTTTCCACTCGCATTCCCCCAAGACGAGTAGAGAATCATTGTGCATCTTGGATTACTTTCAAGCAAAATGTGCGGGCATCAAGTGGGATTTGAAGTGACATTTCATTCTTTGCGAAATAATGACCATCCTTGAACAAATGTTTTCAAATTGTGCAGCAAGAAAGCTCCCATTTGCATCTTTTCACATTTTTCTTTCACAATCTTGGCTTTACGCAAATGTAAACGCTTCCTCTATTACAACGGAGCCCCGCATACTCACAGTTTGGCACTTGGGGATTCAATTATTTGCGGATCTTTTTTTCCAATATAAAAAAAATAATAATAATAATACCCCCCCCCCCCCCCTGTACTTTTTCAATAATATTTTTCTCTGCTCACTC
>NW_017805482.1:42938-49867 GCF_001891065.2 Hippocampus comes | reverse complement strand
TAATTTTTTTGGGGTTTTTTTTTTAAAAAAAAAAAAAAAAAAAAAAAAAAACCCCCCCCCCCCCCCAATGATTTATATATAAATGTTTTTACCACTGAATTTCAATGGCCCACTAGCTCACTGTGTAGTTTTTAGGACTGCAGCTATAAAATATTTTGGCATTTGGATATCCTACTGAAAATCGGAGTAATCAATAACATTCAAAAATAACAATTTTGCTTGTTTAAGGAACAATTATGAATACGGAAGACAAAATATCACATTGCACTTCATAATGAACAATCAAAAAAACTAGTAAGTGAGATTTTAGGTTATGAGACAAAGTGACGTCAGAACCCAGCCATCCATCCATTTTCGAATGCGCTTATCCTCACGAGGGTGGCAGGCATGCTGAAGGCTATTCCAGCTATCTTCGGGCAGTGGGAGGGGTACACCCTGAACTGGGTGATAGCCAGTTGCAGGTCACACATAGACAAACAGCCACTTGCGCTCACAGTCACACCTAGGGACAATTTTGAATGTTGAATTCAGGGATGGTGAATGTTTTTGGCATGTGGGAGGAAACCCAGAGAAAACCCACGCAAGGACGGGGAGAAATTTCACACAGGAAGGCCGGGGCCTGGAATCCAACCCTTACACTTACCATGAGTTCACTGTTTAGTAGTTTGGTTGCCGTCCTTGACTACTATTTTTCATGCACTCGGGTGAGGGGGCAAATCGCAGTATGTGGTCATTTTTGGATATTTCAAACTTTTTGTTGTTGAAGGCTGGATTGTTTAGACATGCATTGTGCATGAAATACATTAAGATACTGTGATATACATTGGTTCAATAAAAAACAAAAATACATGTATTTTGTCCATATTTGAAATGGCATTATTGTCATGCATCTGGTTGAGAAACGTATGGTGTATGTAGCCCCCCCCAGCATGAAAACTTGTGACCCCCTCCACCATTTAAGTTGCCCATCCCTGCTTTACACCATGTTACCTTGTACTCTATCCACATGTGGTCTAATGGAAATGCTCGAGTCCTGCCCACCGAGTACAAGTCAAAGTGAATGAAGAGTTGATGATGTGCTCAGAATCCAATTTTTTTTGTTTATTGTATGTCTGTGTTTGTGTGTGTGTGTGCGCGCGTGTGCGTGCACGTGTCTTGTTCAAATGCTGACAGCATTGTGTTTTGTCCCAGATATGGTGGCTTGAAGGTGACATCTGTCTGCGAGGTACAGGGGAGAGTAGAGTGCTTGCTAGGATGCTATAAATACACGTGAGGCGTGACAGCTCACAGAGGAAGCAGCTGAGAAGAGAAGCTTTGCTGTGCTACATACCTCCGAGTGACCCTGTCACTTCCACAGAGGTCTTAATTATGCTGCACTGGGAGCTCCCCTCTGCTCACTGCTGGAGACGTGACGCACAAGGACCTGTCAGCGGATAAGGCCATGTTTTTTCCCACCTGCAGACCATGCAAATATCAGTTTGGTCTAGTGTAAGTACAATCACCAGCCAGTGATATGCTGCTGAATTAAAAGGCAAGTTTGCAGTGTCAAAAAAGAAAACATTTTTTTAACCGTCATGATAAGAAAATGATCTGTGAAAAAAGTAAGGCCCCATTGTGTACCTCTAACTTTAGTTTAAAAAAAAAAAACACAGCATCCAAGGATAAACAAATAATCACAGGCCAAAGCTAACAGGTGGTGTTTATGTTGGGTGTAATTATAATGTATGCCACTAGATGGTGGGACACTATTGTTTTTAACACTGTAAATTTGAAAGAAGAAGAGTGAAAAAAGGAAGTAGTTCAAGGTCAGCCTCATTTTTTGTTCGGTAGATTTGAAAGAGATGATGAAATGTCTCAGTCATTTCCCATCCTGCGTTTTACGCCTACAGCGGCTTTTGATTCATTTTATTGATGTATATTGTGAGAAGGCAAGTTATGAGTTAGTTTGGAAGAAGCAAGACATCGAGGGATATGGACAATGTTATACTGTTTGTACAATATTTTCGTCATATTTATTTATCGCTCACTGTCAATATGTTTAATGTTTTCAAATGTCTTTGTATAATTTTGAAGTGTGTTATAAAAATGCCATTTCATCGAGAAATGGTGGGGAGAGTGCTGTATGGGCTGTATATGCATAATTTGAGGAAACTATTTTTTAATGACACCACATTTGCTAATCAGGTACTAGCTTTTTGTGTACGTGTTGGGGTGACACTCAATGGCACCAGTGGATAGATTACCTAATACAGTCCAGGCACGTTATTAGACCCCAAGGCACTGGCTAAGTCACTCTTGAGTTCTGTTTCTGCCCTTTTAATTATTCATCAAGGTATTGCCTGGGATGTAACCTCAATTACCGCGGGCTGTGAGGCCAGGTCACGTGTTGTTAACACTGTGCCGTGATCAGAGCCACCACAGGGAAGCCTGCCAAGGGGGAAGAAGTGCACTGTGGCCTGGTCCTCCATCCAACGGCGCTGATTGGTTTGGCTAGGTTGCTTCCTGCGGGGAGGGACGGGCCATTCCTCGCATTCCCTGAAAGCCACGGTGGGGGCAAGAGGATGGTGTAAATACTCTAAATCAAAGCTTGATTGGTGTGATCAGCCTGGTGCGAGCAGCCGTATGAGGCTAAAGGAGGAGGGGCTTGGGGTGGCGGGGGCAAGAACAGCTGAGGGTTTGAATGGGATTAGCAGAGATGTGAGCTCCCCTTCCGAGGACACCTGTAGTCAACTGACAGGTGGTGCAGCTTGCATTTTGGAAGCCGAGGCTGGGAGTAGTAGTTGTTCAAGTCACAGTTGTATAGAAATAGAAAAAGCTTGGCTAGCTGTTAGCTTATTTGGGAACAATATTGCTGTGTCAAACTCTCCTGTTTTGTCATTTTTATTATGGTGACAGACTTTGGGGACACGTTACAGAAACACTCAAACAAAAACCATAAACAATTTCTGAAGTCCAGCGACAGCGCAAGCTTCAGATCGCTTCTTAATTTGGGCGCCGCTCCGTTTAACGTCAGACTCACTGAAGATTTACAAGAATAAATATTTACGAATGTCAGCCCAGACTATTTTCAAAGCAGGTCAAAGAGAGAAAAAAAAAATCGCTCTTTCAAATCTGAGAAGTTGAGAGAGTAGCTCCAAATGGGACAAACTTGGTCAAGAATTTCGCTGGAATTTCACCATTTCAGACATAAATAGCAGTGGCTTTTTTTCTACAAATAATAATATTTTAAATAACTTCTATCGTACGTTTTGTATTGTAGAATTGTAGTAATATCGGTAATGTGACTCAGTTATTCCCGTTTATGTTAACAACAGATATTCCCTTATTAGTTTTTACCTGGAGGTTCAATTAAGTCGTCTCTCCAGACATCATGTTTGGACAACGTGCAAGCTGCTAATTAAGCAGCTTGTTCTCCCACAGGTAGCGAAGGTCACAATACAGCTTCGCCCATGTGGATCCAGCAGATAAGCTTTGTCTCGCCGCTTTTCATTATGCTTCAAACCAGAAAAACCTGAAGTAAACCCGCATGATGAATTTCTGGACAGGAAATGCAAACGCAATGCGAGGCGTGTGAGCCGAGTAGATTATCTATAGCTGCAGTCCTGCTGCTTCCCCGGGATTGTAGCTTTTATTATGGAGTGTTTTATTGCTGCCAGGAGTAAAGCTGACAAGGAAGCGGCAGCTATAAAATGAAGCCTCCCATTCTTGATTGTCTGCCACCTCCTGTGGCGGCTCTGCAGTCTTTATGCATGTGTGTCCATGTCAACTCTTAAGTACTTGCAGGGGATTGATGTGCATTGTGGGCTTGTTTGTTTACTCAGTTGGTAGGAGATGAGAGGATGAATCTCCGAAATAGACCAGCCATCAGTAAAACTTGGTACTAAATATTCAAATGGGGTACGAGGCACCGTGGAACATTGAACGTTGAATGACTGACTTTAGTGCAGTACAGTGCAAAAATAAAAAAAAGAAGTAGGCTATTGAAATTATCTTCTGGGTTCCTGCACGGTATCGCACATGCAAAGAATTTGATCTGTCATTGGGGTTTTGCTTTTTCTTTGACTTTTTGGAAAAGCAGGACTGGCTTTCACAAGAAGAAAAATATACAAACGTTTTTGGAGTAAGAGCGCCCATGGACGTTTACCACTTGGTATCCAAGTTGAGGCTGAATATTTAGTTTTACTGTATTTTATTCATGACAAGATATTTCTCCCACAACATCAAGACCGCTACGCGAGCTGTGTGTGTGTCGTGAGGCACTCGAAAAATGTGAGCTTCCCACTTTTATGATATTTTGCCACAGTATATTGTGACATCATTTATGAACAGATACTAACTGGCATGCATGACTACCATCCACCATTTTAGCATGGCACTAATGGGACAGCATGAACAGTGTTTGATGACTTTCAGGCTCTTTATGCTGCCCTAGAGTAATAAAAAAGGAAAAAGAAAAAAAGACGACACTGCATTCGCGCAGTAACAACTCCCCTTGGTGTGATTCTTAGCTGGCAGTGGATTTTTTCCCCCCACTTTAATCTTGTAAATAGCATTGCGTTCTCTTTCAAATCATTCCCCATTCTCTTTGCCCATTGAAATGAATGGAAATGCCATTAATGCGTTCTTACCCCCGCAAAAAACATCCAAAAGTTTATTAATGTGCTTTTTAATAATGAAAATATCACTCTTTAATCATTGACTTTGTCAAAATAAGTATTTCAATAGAATGTAAAGATTTCATGGCAGCTTCTTTTGGTGTGTGGGACTTGGCCATCAGTAGAGTGTAGTACAGACACAAACAAAGAAGAGTTTCACATCTACTGGAAGTGACTCAGTAAACTGCAGTAATACTAGTCGTTTATTCCCAAACGACAAAGAATATATGTCTGTGAGTATTGTTAAATTGTAATATTTATGTTCAAATCTTTGTTGCTTATTATAGCATTGCCACATGCATGCAATTCATTTGCCCGTTTATGCGTTAGCATGAAGCTAGCAGGCGTTAATGGTTATGTGGTTGTTTTAAATACACGACATCATTCTTTTTTTTTTTTGGGTGGAGTTTGATTGTAAACTTCAAGGGGGAGTGGAAGTTTCTTGTTTTAAGAATTCTTTACTGTCAAACTGCTGCTTGTTGTCAAGTGAATTGAATTCACTGCCCTTATAAAGCTTGTATCTCAAATTTTTGCTTGCAAGTCCAAGCAAAAGCGGCACAATGTTTGAGTCCAGATTGGGAGGATAAGATAGTCCTCAGAATAGGTAGTTGCGTGCAGTAGTACTTCATTTGTTCTATTTTAGATCATTTATTTTGATGCCAAACAATGATGCAACATCGTGTGCACTACTCACTGAAAAAAATAGTTTCAGGATCAGCATATTCTGCAAGAATGTACAACATGCTCATTCCTGCTATTTATGTTCAGCTGCTCTGTGAGAATGACCCATCTTTATTTTTGTTAAATCACTACATTACACTACAGCAACTCATTTAAATGTAATCAGCGTGTGTGTGTACTTTTATACTTCCAGGAAGACATTTCTTTATTTGGCTCCTTACTCTTTGGCATCATGCAGGAAAATAAAGTCACAATGTCACAGCACTCGATCCAGTGCCACTTTCCAGCTTCTAAAAATGACACTTATGTACTTATAATTAGTTTGACCAAATACATTTTAGGGTAATTGTAATTACGGCGTGTGCTGCGAAGCAACATTCCTGTGTGTAATAGAGATGTGATTTGTGGGCACTGGAGAGTAAACAGCCTCCCCTGACTGGGACATTCGAGCTAATAACACAGTAGATGGTTAGACGTTGTGGTTTTCTTCCCATATTGGACAGAAATATTGTGCCTTGTGTTTCGGTTCAATGGTGAACCATTTAAGGCCACAACCTTTTCCTATCTTGAACCTTGGGGTTTCAAAACATAACCACCAAAATGACATCCATTTGCTAAAAACAAACTCGTCGGTTATTTTAGATAATATCACCGTTGTCACATTTAAGGCTGCAAGGTTTGACTTCATCTGCATTTTCGGTTTATCCAGCACAGTTGTGACATGCAGTGAGCCAGTTCCCGATGCCTACTCCCTGAAAATGCAACTTCTTTTCTGACGATCCACTGGCATGGCCGGGTTTAGAGTGCCTCGTCGTCTGCCGCGAGTGTGTGCACATCAAAGAAAAGGCGGAAGAGTGGGGGGGGGGGGATTTTCTAATACACCCAGGGTCAAAAGAGGTCAAAACTAGCTTGGGCTGCCTCTTTAATAACAGCCTTCAGAAAACAAGAAGCCAACAGATGTTCAGTTTGAGGGAAAATTATATCTGTTGCATAGACCGCATGTGTTTATGTGCTTGTTGTTGTGTTCATGCTTCCTTCCAGTAAAGGCAACCGGAAGGTGTCTGTGGTGCGAAAGCGTGTTTTCTCTCTTCTCTGATTACTGCCGTCCTGGCATCTGACGCCCAGTAATGGAGACGTGGCTGTCAAGGAAATTTGTAGCTGTCTGCTGATAGCACTGCTCTTCATTCCAATCAACAGCTGTCAAGCCAGCCAGGGTCGTTATTAATGACAGCCACTAACTGCCTCACAAATTCTCGACACTATTTGAGAGGCGGCGTGAAATAAGGTTACGCTCGCCTCGTGTGCTGCAGGGGGGTTTGTTGCCTTCATCTCAGATATCAAAAAGCTCCTCTTCAAAAGCTCCTCTCTGGAGTTTGGGATTTTTAGAACAATGATTTGAAAGAATGGTCATTGGGAAAAAGAGCTCGACAGAAACTTAACATGAAACGAATTGATGGGCCACCAACCACTTAGGGAAGGCTCCATACCAGGAAAAAACACGACTCACTTTGACTTTCACTGATGCCCCCCCCCCCACCCCACACACACACACACACACACACACACACACACACACACACACACACACACACA
>NW_017805482.1:42384-42725 GCF_001891065.2 Hippocampus comes | reverse complement strand
GGTTCTGTTGATTCAGTGTCAAGGTCGGCGCGGTTCAAAGAAAAACGTTGAGCTACATCCACATCTCAATAACAGACTTTAATCATAATAATAATAATACATTTTATTTATAAGCGCCTTTCAAAACACTCAAGCACACCTTACAATCAAAACAAGAACAATAAAACCACAGATAAAATTATAAATAATAAAAGAAGAGATTAATTTAAACTGAGTATGCGATTTTAAATAGGTGGGTTTTGAGATGGGATTTGAATGTGGGAGGAGAATAAATTTTCGGATGTTGGGTGAGAGTGAGTGCCAGAGTTTGGGGGCAGAGTGGCTGAAAGCTCTGCACCCCA
>NW_017805482.1:19123-41707 GCF_001891065.2 Hippocampus comes | reverse complement strand
GGCACAAAAAAAAAAGGGCGGAGGGGTGGGGGGGGGGAATTTTCTAATACACCCAGGGTCAAAAGAGGTCAAAACTAGCTTGGGCTGCCTCTTTAATAACAGCCTTCAGAAAACAAGAAGCCAACAGATGTTCAGTTTGAGGGAAAATTATATCTGTTGCATAGACCGCATGTGTTTATGTGCTTGTTGTTGTGTTCATGCTTCCTTCCAGTAAAGGCAACCGGAAGGTGTCTGTGGTGCGAAAGCGTGTTTTCTCTCTTCTCTGATTACTGCCGTCCTGGCATCTGACGCCCAGTAATGGAGACGTGGCTGTCAAGGAAATTTGTAGCTGTCTGCTGATAGCACTGCTCTTCATTCCAATCAACAGCTGTCAAGCCAGCCA
Organism: Hippocampus comes; assembly: GCF_001891065.2. Lineage (NCBI taxonomy): Eukaryota > Metazoa > Chordata > Actinopteri > Syngnathiformes > Syngnathidae > Hippocampus > Hippocampus comes. The sequence continues at coordinate 41,325 of NW_017805482.1, read as the reverse complement.
GGGTCGTTATTAATGACAGCCACTAACTGCCTCACAAATTCTCGACACTATTTGAGAGGCGGCGTGAAATAAGGTTACGCTCGCCTCGTGTGCTGCAGGGGGGTTTGTTGCCTTCATCTCAGATATCAAAAAGCTCCTCTTCAAAAGCTCCTCTCTGGAGTTTGGGATTTTTAGAACAATGATTTGAAAGAATGGTCATTGGGAAAAAGAGCTCGACAGAAACTTAACATGAAACGAATTGATGGGCCACCAACCACTTAGGGAAGGCTCCATACCAGGAAAAAACACGACTCACTTTGACTTTCACTGATGCCCCCCCCCCACCACACACACACACACACACACACACACACACACACACACACACACACACACACACACACACACACACACACTTCCAATTTGTATTTCAACTGCGCTGCTGTCTAGTTTAGTAGATCACATGTTGCGTCCAATCATTTGTACCCTTCAACCTATCCCATCACATTTTGATTATTAGAGATGGCCATACTAATTGATAATGACTAATTGTTCAGGATTGTGTTGGCTGCACGCAACTGATCTTTGACTAACCGCATCTTGAGGTCATCAAGGCAAACTGGAGTGGTTCTGTTGATTCAGTGTCAATGTCGGCGCGGTTCAGAGAAAAACGTTGAGCTACATCCACATCTCAATAACAGACTTTAATCATAATAATAATAATACATTTTATTTATAAGCGCCTTTCAAAACACTCAAGCACACCTTACAATCAAAACAAGAACAATAAAACCACAGATAAAATTATAAATAATAAAAGAAGAGATTAATTTAAACTGAGTATGCGATTTCATTCAACCAGGAGTTCAAACTTAAGAACATTCATATAAAATGTTCCTGTTCCTGTCCTATAAATAACTGATCGAAAAAATAATTGTCAAATCCCTAACCTGACTCATTTCTATGGCAACCGGTGAAAGGGCAAAAATCTGACAAATGCTCACCATGAAGAGAACAGCACTCGAATGACTTATACTGCACCTAACACTTTCACAAAGAAAGCAATGCACCTGCGTTCAATAAAAATGTGAAACTTCTTCACCTAGGCAACAGCTGCTGGATTTGCTGGGACCCGTTTTGCCTGAATACAAAATCACAGCCACAGGTTGCCAGTTGACAGGATGACATCATAAAATTGTAATTGCCTCCTCAAGGCATTGAAGCAACCAGGGCAGAAAGGGCGTTTGTCAGCTGTTAAACTTGGGGACACGAACGCCACGAGCAAGAAAACAGCCAACAGCCGCTCGCTCCTGAAATGCTTTGCCGCCACTCTGCGGGTGAACGGAGCAGTGGCTGAGGGCGAGTCGGGGTTGACACCCAGAAGGTGACACCCCTTCCGAACTGCCTGCCAGGCAAAGCAGCGCAGCGGCCACGTTGGTTAAGCCTGCTGCACCCTGCTTGGCTCTGCGCTCCAGGCCAAACAGCGCGGTGGGGCGCCGCCCAGAAACAAACAAAGAATTCCACCACAAGCTACTCATCTCTCTATCTATAATATGTGGCTGAGTTGGCTCACACGGATTTCCTCCTATCTTTCATCTGCCAGATTACTGATCCGCCCTTTTAGGTTGATGAGTTGCTCCACAAAGAAGATTGATGCTGTTGGCTGTTATGGTCCTTGTGTTAAAAAAAAAAAAAAAAAAGGAGGGAAAATTCCTATTCTGTGACAACAAGCAATTACGTCCTAAAGAGGTGTAAGAAGCTTCTGGATTATCCTTGTCAGAGGTCAGATCAAGAGCAGCGTGCCTGCTATTTGTGAGTTGCAATAGAAGTAAAGACAGATTTTAGGCGTTTTATAATAAGTGTGTAATCCTTACCTAAGAAAACTTGAGCCTCAGAGGTGTAGGTGTTGTCAGGCCTCGTAGGACCGCTCCTTGCATCCCTCCCCGGTGCGCCAAAGAATGCTCACACCTGCAGCATTTTACCTCGGCGCGGTCTTGTGGGAAGCCACCTCCTGCAAGCACATGCGGATCACTTAGGAGATTTTGTGCCAATGTTTTGGCAGCTATCCGAAAAATGAAAGAGCAAAAAAAAAAAAAAAAAACGGCGATAGTAATAATGATGATTGTCTGTTACATGAAGTGGTGGCGCCATTCAGCCTTGTGGGTGTGTGCGTGTGCTTCATTAAGACCTGTTCTGCCTTTAGTGTCAAGCCACATTCCGCGACATGCTAAGCTGTTCGAGGCTGAGTGGCGGCATGGGAAGGCGGATGTCAATCAACAAACGCAACCAAAGAGTACATGGATGTGATTGATGTACATTGAGCCTGTTTGGTTTGTTTATGAGTTTTGTGAGATTAGAAGCTCATTTTGTAATCATCAGTAAATGTCAGGACCTGGAAAAAAAATATATAAGCACTGCCACATACTTTTGCCATCTGTGCACAAGCTTCCATATTCCCTCAGTGTAAAAATCTTTGTTCTGATGTCTCAGCTCAACACTTTTGACTTCATTGTCACTTTCAAACTTCATACCGCTTAATACATTACATTCATGTATTAAGGAGAACAAAAAAATCTAATTTGCATTCCAATGTTTTTTTTAACAAAACTATTCCAACATCGCATGTCCAGTGGAATAAACCAAGTAAAACATTTCAATCCTTTAATTGAGGTGGAGCATCAGTTTTTCAGGTGCCGTTTTAAATTAGTCGTGTAAAATGCAGCGCAATCCTTTGCACCACGCAAGATGTTCCATTTGCACACATTTCAAGTCACTGTTGCACTGTCTCTGCTTTCCACATTAAAATATTTCCATACTGTCGACGGCATAACTGTTCCATGACGCTAGTTTAACATTAGCTTCCTGCGACAACTACCGGACTGTTACCCCACTGGCTGTGTTTACTTGAGCTGTTTCCTGAACAGGACATCCCTAATATACACACACTGTATGTGCACAAGCACTTGGCGGAGGAGGCAAGGAAAAACTGCCTCTAAGCAAGAAACCTCAAACAGAACCCGGGCACTGTAGGCGAAGTGTCTGCCTCGATTGGTTGGTTTGAGATGGAGAAACAGAGGCTCCATCGAGAAATACAGACCGAAAACAGGATTGAGGGGTTGAGCAGCCGAGAGGAGGGACGAGAGAACAATGAGCACAACAAAAGAGGAGACAATATTAGCAGTCCTACTGAAGGCTTTATTGCTCGTTGACTCGCATGCGTAACCCGCGTTGCGTAAAGTCGTGAAAGGTTCGCAAACGAAGCCACCCAACTAGTTCGGCACATGCGCCCGGCGTTAAAAGATGAGCCTTCAAAGTTTTTTGAAAATAAAAAATAAAAAATAAAATTCTACGCTGGTTCAAGATGTGTATAATATTTACGTGAAACTGGTTCATGGTCCAAAACATGGGTTGAGGGCTTTTGCTATACATACTGCTCTTTTCCTGTCAAAGGGTGTTGAAAATAGTCCTTCAATTGTTGTGTTTGACACAAAGTGTCAGGGACATAATTATTTCGCATCAGTGGAGGGTAATGAGTATAAAAGTGGCTGACTGAAGCGTTCATATTCAGATTTGAAAGCATACCTTTGGGCGTTTGTACAAGTCAACCAAAGTTGAAGTCGGTTGGACAGTTTTCTCATCAATCTTTCTTCACACATGAGCCAAGCTAAGCGAAGGTGCCAAGTTAGGTGACATTTATGGGTAGTTTTGATACACCAACAGCTGTCTCCGCTAACCCACAATTTGAGCCTCATCACTTTCACTCCAAGCCATCTATAACAACCTCACGGTGGCACTTCAGTAATGAGCGGCATCCCTATAATTAAGATTCACATCCAGGAGCCATATCTGATTACATTTACTTATATACTGTAGCGCCATTATTTTGGGATCGAAAGTGCATTCAAGGGATCGTCTAGGAAAAATAAGTGATCGTGCACATGTTTTCACTGAGGGTATGCATGAGTACCAACACAAAAATGTTGGCACTGTTCGTCGTTTTGGAGCCTATGAATCGGATTACAGTGGTACCTCTACTTACGAACGTCTCTTCATACGAAATTTTCAAGTTACGAAACGTCTCAACGGGAAAATATTGCCTCTTGTTGTGAAAGAAATTTCAAGATACGAAAGGTAAAAATATAGTATGGGCCGGGACTCGTAGCTCAGAATTTCTTGAATGCAGCATTATTATAGCTGCTCTGCCATTGGCTATTACCGAGCATCATCCTGGCATCCCATTGGCTAAGAGAGATCTCTACCGTATCGGGCGTTCTGATACTTTTACATAAATGTGAATCCCCAGAAAAAGGGTTCACCCGTCGGGTGATCGCTCATTCTGCTGATGTTTTCCTTGGACATTTTCGAAGGATTGTTAAAAGCCGACAAAAGCAGACGTCCTTCGCTCAGTTCTTTACAAAACACCAGGCAAAAACCACTTCTTAGAGAGACTTAAAAGGGCAAAAAAACGACGAAGACGCAGTTCAAAGTTAAATGACCATCATTTTTATCCTTTACTCTCTTTGCTGTTTTTTTTTTTTTACATGATGCACAACTTTCATTTATTGTGCCAAAATCTAATTGTAACATGTATTTGGTACATATTTTGATGCACTTTTATGCTTTAGTAAACATTTATGTCTGAATTTTGGGGGGGCTTGGAACGAATTAGGGCATTTATATGGAAAACGTGTCTCTCCTTACAAACTTTTCCAGTTAAGAAATTTCTGCCAGAACCAATTAATTTCATAAGTAGATGTACCACTGTACTTATGAATCCAATTCTAAACCATACATACACAGGTGAAACATATTTAGAAATAAGTCAATGCGATACTATATTCTGATAAGAACATGTTGCAATGTCAGCCAAGGTCAATGGAGATTTTGTTGACCAGATAGCACGTCGTGCTTTGATGCACACGTTCTGTATTGTGCCTCTTAGAAATGTTAACACTGGAGAAACAGCACAGATATGGAAGCTCGTCATTGACGCCGAAATGTCAAAATGTGAGCAAGAACTGGATTCACACGCTCAGGTGGACTGGTTTCTTGACAAGCAAGCAATAAATGTGGCGTGCGCATGGCAAGACTCTCCACATCTATGCGGACATTGTTGCGCGCACCCCCCGGAATCACACCGCTGGCATGTGATCACGAGTATTTATTGCTGGGATTTTAATTCACGTCACATTCCCCCCCAAAAAATGAAAACATTCAGATAATATAATTGTCTCCCTCAGAAGAAATTGCATTCGTGCTGTAACGTGTGCCGCATTTACATGGTCAACATCATCATCCTCGCATGGCGCTTGTTCTTACATACCGAGTTCCTGCCAACCCTGCTTAGTTCATTTCATTAGACAGGGGAATTCCCTGATGTAGAATTCTTGCATTTCCCAAAAATCAAACAGAGTAACTCTTAGAAATAATGGAAATAACCGGCCTTAGGATATGTGAGGCTCAGTGAATTTAAATGATGTCGGTTTTACCACGAACCATTTTTCACAGGAACTTTTGTTGCAAGTGTGTTTCTGATGAAAGGATGGTTAAAAAAAAAAAACAACAAAAAAAAAACACGTTTTCGTTGGATGAGCAAATCTTGAGTCTAATACGCTTTGTTTTTGTTTAAACATCTAACCGTCTTGATTACAGAGCCGATGCGGTTTTAAGTATTATCAATTAGCTTGAAAACAGCAAGGCTGTCAGATTTTGCCTCGGCCATTTCGCCGAAGCAATTGTCGCCGCCGACGCCGTACATCATACACAACTGCCTTCTGGATTTTGTATAAACAGCAGTGAATTGTCCTGACAGACTCGCTGAGTTCTCTTCAGAGCAATTGTAAGCAACACCGGGAGCCGTTCCATCCATCCAGCCTTTGCAGGCGTACGAATGGCAAACCTCGCTTTTCTCCAATTCAAACATGATGAAGAGCGATATAGTCACACGACATTACAAGTTCACTTTTCACGTGTTGCGCCTGCCACCGAGCCCGACGTGCCTGGTCAACCACAAGCTCCATTATTCACGCACGCTCTGTGAACTAAACACTCGCTGGGTTTCATCTGTGGGAATACGAAAAATATCAAATTGTTGAATTTGCTCGCTCACTCTTATATCAGATTATTCGTCATTCAGCAGACACAAAATGAGAAATGATTTTGTCCTTCATTTGCTGTACCTCATTTTTACTTGGCTTGTATTCCTTTAAACAGAAACTTTTTTTTTTTGCACCCACAGTTTCCTGATATCTGGGTCGTCATATGTTTTAGTTTATAGAAGTCTAACTTTCACCTTTGGTGCTCTCTTCCAGTTAGATATAAATTACGATATTTAAACTGGCAAAATGAAAATAGCGAGATGTCATGTATAAAGTATCGGGACATTTGGCCATTGGAATTGAAATTGGAAGAAAACATTGAGTTGGTTGCGGCGTCAACTCTTCTGGAGATACTTTATATTGTGTTTTGAATGGCGTTGATGTCCATATTTCATTTCATTCATTTATAAAGACAAATAGTCTTTATAAATTAGTAATTACTTAATAATAAAAGGAATTGAGCAACTGTATGTAGTAGGATCTTGGAATTACAGGCTTTGGCAGCAGTTTAATCACCCATCATTTGCTTATTTTGTTGATGTTGTGATTTGCACCTCGAGGCCACCTATTAAAATGAAGGGCTTGAGGAAATGCCTTATTTCCATCTTCCTCTTCTCGACCTTTTCTGCCAATTCTCTGTGGCCTCCCGTCGACTAAATTACCTTGCGAATAAGTGCCGGATCTTAAAATCAATAGTAAAATCAACACGACTCGGGAATGGGAATAATATGGCTGCTAATATGGCCCCTACTGCTCGTTAAAAGTGTGCATGTGATTAACCTTATTACAAGCAAGTCATTTCATGGATTACATCACATTATTACATCTCACCATTAAAGACTCACACCTGACAACCTTTTAGGACTTGACATGACAATGATGGACATCTTGTTAGAGAGGTAATTTTGGGAGACACATCCCAAAAAATAAAAATTCGCCCAATGTGTCAAACACCCATTCTGCTCACATGTACATCGAGACGACTAAAACAATGAGAGGAAGCCATGGAAATGAACAATTTAATGGCTGAGCTATTAGCGTCGCTTTGGCTGGCAATGTTCAAGATGGATCGCTTATCTGACTTTAATAGCTGGCACAGCAGCATTAGTGCCGAGCTGAAGCGAGGAGAACAATACGGCACATTAGAGGGGCCAGCCAGCACATGCCAGAAACTGCTCCAGACTCCTAATTAGCATTCATTAACAGTAAGGGAAAAGAGCGATTATGCTCTTTAAGTAGTGCATTAGCTCATGTTGCCGTTTCCGCGTGTCAGCAGATTTAAAGAGGGAGATTGTGCCGCCGCATCAGGGGAGACGACTTTGTGCTGACTGCGAGGTTATTGCTGCTGTTTGTGATGACCTTAAAATTCACCACCGCGCTTTGTTTACACGGTTTAGTACCGCTAACAAGGCCTCCGGCTGAGTCAAACAGGACTGTCTGTTGCTGTTGCCGCAGACTCTGAGACCGGGACGGGACTTTCCTTGGTGCTGCCGCATTTATAGCACAGCTACCACCTAGAATGGATCGTGATTACCGTATTTTCCGGACTATAAATCGCAGGGTTTTTTTATAGATCATTATAAATCACAGGTGTCAAAGTCAAGGCCCGGGGGCCAGATTTGGCCCGCCACATCATTTTATGTGGCCCGCAAAAGAAAATCAAGCATGTGAAGTTCAATGATGCTGAACCAAAATTTCAAATTGTCATATGTAATCCACAATAACAGTCATTATTCTTGACTTCTGATTTTCAAACTAGTTATTCATCAATTTGTTGTGCGCAGTGTATGTAATATGTGGAGGGGATTAAACATTTATAAGGTTCCCCAAAATTCATAATGGCCCTCCAAGGGAAAACAGAACTACAATGTGGCCCGCGACAAAAATAAGTTGGACACTCCTGTTGTAGATCATTGAGGAAAAGTTTTGAGATTATGTTTGAGTCATTTTTTTTCAAATCACAAAAACCTGTCATCGAAACAGGGGTGTGTAGACTTTTATATCAGATCGATCGATGGATAGATGAAAGAACATTCCAAGTCTAGTTGCACACCAACTGCTAATTTACTTGTGTTTTTATTTTTATCAATGTCATGTTGGTGCGGTACGGTCCTACGTCCATGCAACTGCAGGTTGAGTGGCCGGATGCTTTGAAACCACACTGACAACATTAAAAAAAAAAAAAAAAAAAAAAGAATAAAAAAGAGCAATATGATATTTGTATAGGCAAATATTTTCATGCAGCTCATCTTTAGAATGCATGCGTGCCTAATAAAGACAGGCAATTCCATGTATTTATTTTGCAGTCTTCAAAAACAAACCTTTTCCATCATAATTATCATCATCCATCATGAGAAGTAAAACATTGACACATCCAATGTTCAGCTGTTCACCGTCAGCAAACGGGAGTGACCGCAGGAACTCTCAAGATTAACAATCACTTCCTCTTGCAGAATATTTAAAAAAAAAAAAAAGAAAAGAAATGTCGGTGGGCTCAAAGGAAGTAAGCAAGATAAACGTAAGCAGGAATTGGTTCGCTTCCTTTTTTTATTATCTTGATTGTTGTTGCAGAAGCAGGCAGTCAAAGTTCACGAATACAGAGTGCCATTAACCACCTATTTTCTCTCTTTCTCTTTCTCTTTCTCTCTCTCTCTCTCTCTCTCTCTCTCTCTCACACTCACACACACACACACACACACACACACACACACACACACACACACACACACACACGCACGTACACACACTTTTACCTCAAAGCAACCCTGTGTGCTCAGCTAATATTGACTCTGCTGACTTACACTGCCTCTATTGAGTCAAACACAGAAGTGTTTGGCCAGAATTAGAACATCATTGAGACAACAGCCGTGGAGCTGCCCAGGCTGAGGACGAGGTGCTAATCGAAAGCAGAGCAAGGGAGCTGCATCCACTCAGTTGCTTTGTTTACATGCACTAAAAAAAAAAAAAAATGTTTTTAAAAAGTTAAAGTAAAAAAAATATATATATATATATATAAACGATTGCAATAAATTTGGGGCAATTTGGACAGACAATTCATATCTTCAAGAAGTCAAAGTCGTTAGCCTATTAGCATCTGAGTCATATTGACTCATTTGATTTAACATGATCAGAAAAGACAACTTGAACATCGTCGACAAAGCGCAAAGAGACGCCAAACTCAGCACCGGGATTCATTTGTGAGCATAAACGTAGTAAGTGATAGATTGTCAGCTTCACAGAGACTCTGGCAATTTGTGGTTCGTGTCTTTGCAGTGGAAACAAAGTACAGTGAAAGTCGCCAACGTGCGTGTGTGTGTGTGCAAAAGCATCATTAATCTCCGGTCTTCTAGAAATTCTTACCTTAGTCACAATAGCGATGACGATAACTGCTCCTTGCCAAACATAAAACAGACAAAGAAATACTCATTTGTGCATATTTAGTCCTTCTTGGGAGAAATTAAAAAAAAGACAAAGAGTTTACGATATTGCTGGCAAATTTACTGCCAAAGCATCTTTTCCTTTCTGGCTGGCTACCGTTAATTGCGCCTGCAGTTACTTTGCCGTCGACACTCGTCAGATTTTATAGGCTGCGTACGCAAGCTTAGCTCCTCGGGCCGTTTTTAAAGGCCCCAGCTTCCTCATTTGAAAACATAAACCTCGAATACAACTTTGCCTTCCAAACTACCACCTAGTTCAAGGGAAATATTTTTGGCATGCGCCGCTGATGGGAAACGAAGCGCCCAGAATAAAACGAAATGCAGTCATGGAAGAGTTGAATGTGAGCTTGGTGAGCCTTAAACTGGAAATGGAAGTTTTCTGAAAGGACACAAGACTACCCCCCGCCACCCCCCCACCACCATCAAACCTTTAACAGTTAGTAATGCGTATCATGAATTGTGCACGGAGGGCTAGATTTAACGAATCAATGCCACAACACAGCCTCCGTGTGTGTTGAACTGATACGGCTTGTTGAGTGGAGCCCCCCCCCCCAGGGAAGGAAATGACCACATTTTAAACCGCAAGAAGGAGGTTGAAGAGCACAGTGGAAGGCTGGTGGCAGCGCAGCAGCCTTTGCAGCTTAGGTGGTTTAGTTTTATCCCTACAGGCACTCTGAATGTTTTGAATGTCCCTGGGTTATGTATTCACTGGGTCATGTAAGTTAAACGAGCCGAGCATAGTGTAAATAGAAGAGAGGAAGAGACAAGGATGCAAATGCGGTCTGTGGTGGTGTCGGGAGGGATGACAAAGAGATGTCAGCCTTTTCCCACATTTTACTTTCAAATGAGCCTCAACTGACTGCGAAGGCCAACGACCTCATTTATTTAGTCAAAGATTCTATTATCGGCAACTCTTTAAAAGCCAAATGATTTATATGTATCCCTCAACACCTATTGTTCCTGAAACTTTTCATGCAAAAATAAGAAAAGCAATAATAATGTCACGGCGTCGCCAAATGCGCTCGTTAAAACGTCCAAACGGATTCATCTGCTATTCATGCGTTTGTCTCTATCCCACACATAGTACACCTCTTTCGATTTTGCTTTCTTTTCTGTTGAACTCAAACAGGGATGGGCAACTAGCAGCCCACAGCCCGCGGTTAATTTTTTTGTTCACGTTTCCTTTGGTTGAGCAGCCATAACTTGTAATACCGGGGTTCACCACAGGGTGGCAGAAACAGTGCCTCCTTGACCAAGAATGCAGTTGCACGTCAGAGAAGGAGAGTGTGTCTTGGCCTCTCGTCAAGACCAGTGGGTCAAGCCCCTTTCAGGTAAAATAGGAAGCAGATTATAATGCAAAGCTATCTGCCTCATTTGCTAAGAGACGCTATCAGTCATAAAAGAGAGTGTCTGATCTCAAAAGTACCGTATTTTCCGTACTATAAGGCACTTCGGAGTATAAGGCGCACCTTCAATGAGGGGCCTATTTTAAAACTGTTTTCACATATAGGGCACACTGCATTATAAGGTGCATAGAATAGAAGCTACAATAGTGGCTGTGGTTGCGTTAGGCATCCACTAGATGGTGCTACTCTACAGGAGAATACAATACAACACACTACATCTTTATTTATGCAGAGCCTTCACAACCGCTGCGGCTATAACAAAGCGCTTTACAGACCATTTAAAATACTACGTCCAAGAAATCAGAATATTGATCCATATAGAAGGCGCATGGATCAGAATATAAGGCGCACTGTCAACTTTTGATGAAATTTAACGCTTAGCGTGCGCCTTATCGTGCCTTATAGTGCAGATAATATGGAACACAAACAACGGCATTTCATTTCCCCACCAAAAAAGATTCGACCTTTGTTCAGGAAGAGTGGATCTTTTATAAATGCAACTGAGCATAAAAACCTATTATGATATTGTTCTGTACATTGGTTTAACTAAAAATAAAAAAAAATCAATAAAATCAGAAAACATGCACATATTTTGTCCCTATTCAAAATGCCATTTTGTGATACATCTGCTTAGGAAGTGCACAGTCCTATGTAGCTTCAAAAGCATAGCTGATGAAAAATCGTTGTTCAATTTGCCCCTCTCTGATCTACAATAAATAATTAATTTAACTTACTGTATGTTTGCAGGGCACCAGACTAGCCCTAAATTGTCGTTTCAGTCAATTTGTCATCTACTCGCATATGTGACCAGTAAATTTGCAATGTTCATGTTAAAATTGTGCATCATATTACAGTGCTTTATGATAATCTGAAATATACCATTTAGGAATGACCCCTCCCCCCCTCAAAAAAAAATTTGTCTCGTTTCCCATGAACACTTGGACCCACTATGCTACTATATTTTAATGTCAGTCGTTACAGTGGTTTGGGGATTTTATTTTCCAGCAAAGTGGCAGTGTCTTCGTTTGTTTGTATGATTCCGCAAAAGCCAAAAAGTGAAACTTTTCCCTAAAGGCTCAAATCCCATTTCCACGTTCACCTCGATGGAGGCCGCTACTCTTCACATTTCACATAATAAGCTTTTCTCACAAAGAAAACTCTTTCAAGGTTTCGATACTCCTCCACTTGTCACCTAGCAAGTGTCAATTGGAAGCTCTTTTGTGTTCTCGGCGAGGATTTCCTGGCATTTCGCTGCTTCCACAATGTTACAGCCGGTTTGATGTTAGCTATTTGAGGTGGCACGCAATCAAGCAGAAGTCAGATGAACAAAAGAGGGGGGGAAAAAAGAAAGAAGAACTGGCGAGGCGGACATGTTTGTCTGCTTATATTGAGGAAGAAAGAGTGGAGGGGCGTTGTCTGTTCTACATTTGAATACACTCAGTTCCTGTTCAAATACAGAGGGTGCTAGCCAAACAAGCTTATTCAAGGGGGGGTTCTTTCTGTGCGGACCGTGTTAGCTCAGCAAATCCAGCTCCACAAACACGCTTCAAAAGGATTCAGCCATCTCGGCACAGTGCTTGATGCGCGTATTGATCACGCTGCGGCCTGGGAGAAAACACGACCGCTCTGGTTCAAGCTCAGATCGACGAGAAAATAGCCAAAAACATGCCATCTGCCATTTGGCAGCATGACCGTTTTTTGGGGGGCCCGTAGGCGGATGCGATTAGTAGTAAACATCTCAAAACCCATTGATTCAAACTTGCATATTCAGCTTAAATCCATCTCTTCCTTTATTTCTAATTTTATCTATGGTTTTATTGCTTTGCTCTTGATTGTAAAGTGTCCTTGAGTGTTGTGAAAGGCGCTTATAAATAAAATGTATTCTTATTATTTTTTATTATGATTATTATTATGATTAAAAAGACAAGAGACCAGAAAATTGGATCAAGTCGCGATGAGGACAGGCTGCAGAGCTTTGTGTCATCCGCAACATAGGAAGCACAACAGAATTGAAAATTGGAATTCATTGCAAATGGCTGAAGCTGATGGATCGCAATTGGAATTCCATGAACATTTTGGGGAAAATGAGGATGATGATGTCACGGGCACGTGAGTTTGGGCGATTGGGGTGAGGGCGATTGGGGTTTGGGCGATTGGGGTTTTGGCGTTAGGGCGATTGGGGTTAGGGCGATTGGCGTTTGGTGTTTGGGCGATTGGGGTTTGGACGTTAGGGGTTTGGCGTGAGGGCGATTGGCGTTAGGGCGATTGGGGTTTGGGCGATTGGGGTTAGGGCGTTTGGGGTTTGGGCATTTAGGGTTAGGGCGATTGGGCTTTGGGCGTTTGGGGTTTGGGCGATCGGGGTTTGGGATTGGGAAAGCATGTAGCCTAACAGTGGGGTTTGAGGGGAAGGGCGCCAGGCACATTTTCCGACAAAACTATTAATTGGAAGGGTGGGGAAAATGACATACACAAATGAGATGAACACCACAGGTTAATTTTAAAGGGTTTTTATTGATTTTAGAAGCTTTCCCTGAAAATTAAGGACAATTCAGAGCATAATTTTACAACTTATTTTTTGATGGCTTTTTATTAACTTGAAGGACCCGTGGGAACCCTGTTTATGAGGGAAACAAGCGTGCAGTGTTCGAGGGGCTTCCAGGTGCCACATGTCCAATGGCAAGAAAAGGCAAAGTCAACAGAAAGGCAACACTTCCAGAATCACACAGTCAACTTGTAAGCGCCACAAAGACAAACAAAGGCAGTTCCTCTCCCAGCCACCCACGGCCCTGCTCCTGTCTCACACCGAGACCATCAGTCACAATGATTTCTCTGCCAGCTGTCCCGGTGTTTGCTTAAACTGGCCTCGCAGGCAGTTTCGGTCTCTTTTCAATTTTTTCCTCCACGTTACCCGCCGCGCGCTGCGTCGTTGCTATCCGAGGAAGCCAGAAACAGATTTATGCGCTCCTCAGGTGATGTTCAAATGCAAATGCTCAATGGGCATTAATCAAGTGGAGAAACTCGGCGTGAAAATAACACGCTCGGTGAATTACAAGACACCACGCATTAGGCATTCGGTGTTTTTGCTCCGGTCCTGTTCGCCAGAAACCTAATCTTTGCGGTGCACAAGGATGCTGTAATCTCAGACTTTCTACGCATACCTGCTCTTGTGTGATAAAAGGTGCTGGTTTATTATACCGAACGGCCATGTCTAATGAATCAAGTAACAACTTCTTAGTGCACCAGCTATAATTGCCGACCAATTACAAGTGCAATGTGCAAAGTACTGGAAAATAGTAGCAGTGTGGAAGACTTTATTTTTAAAGATGAGCTATTAGTGTGTGGATTTAAAGCCCAAGTATTGGTCTGACTTTATGTGGTTTTAATTTATAGTAAGTACAGTGAATAAAAAAAGTCGACACAAACCCTCTTCAAATGCCCGGTTTTGGCGATATTAAAAAAAAAAAGGGAGACCCAGGTAAATCATTCCAAAATGTTTTCCTTCATCAATTTACAACTTCATTTGATAATCCAAAATCTTTTCAAGAGGAAGTAAAAATAAACTGACATAAAATGGTTGCGTAAGTGTGCAAAGACTCATAACTATGCAAACTCATGTAAATGGAGTCAGCACACACTTGCCACCATTGAGAGCGACTCTGATTAACCCCAAATAAAGTTCTTCTGTTCTAAGTAGGAGTTTCCTGACCTTTTTCTTAATCATATCTTACAAGCACAGGCCGAGGGGAGGCTGCCAAGAGGCCAACACTGACGGAGCGAAAGGAATTTCTGGCAAATACTTTCTGTTTCGTACATGTCACAACTATCTCCCGTCCTCTTCATGTGTTGTACTCCATATGGAGTAGCATGGCAAGACGAACGCCTCATCTTCCGAAGAAAACATCCAAGCCTTGCTAGATTTCGGCAAAAAAAAATTTTTAAATCTCCCAAAAGCGTTTCGGGAAATGTGTTACATTCTGATGAAACAGAGTTGAACCTCTTGGCAAAAATTCCAAAAAGGGTGTTTGGCGAAAACTCAACAATTTTCATCACCAGAGGAACAACAACATGACTGCAGTGAAGCATGGTCGGTGGCATTATCATGCTTTGGGGCTGCTTTCCTTGAGTTCCAAATACTAGTCAGTGAAATTAGAAAATCTTTGGCATCTGCGAGGGAGCAAAAACAAACAAACAAAAAAAGTCAGGAAAAGCCTACTAGAACATCTGAATAGGTGTTAACTAGTGGCTCTTGGCAGGTGTGGGCTGACTACCATTTTACATGAGTTCTCATGTGATGGGTTCACCCCAATTTTTTTTTTTTTTTTGGAGTTGTACAGGTTATAGGTCACAAAAACCCTGACTTTGAACAAGGGTCTGAATATATCCACTACATTTGCTTTTTGCTAATCATGCTCATTATTTGGGGGCGGGGCAAAAAAGGCAACCTCTGTCTCATTCAGCCATTATCTCGCCATCATCCATTTTAGCTGCTCTGCACAAGCTTGAGTTCAACCTCCCCGCTCGTTTCGTCAGCAAACCCCTTTCAGTGGCGCTTAAGTCATCTGCCAACTGCACGCAAAGCCGCAGCTTTAACTGGATGACATCAAGCACTTGTGATTTCTTTTTTTTTTCTTCTGCTTCTCAGGGACGCATTGCGGTTACAATGAAAGTGAGTCAATGGAAATCCGTCATGGCATACTGTCACCACAGGAAGGACACCGCCAGCTAAAAGTGCAGCAAGTGTACACTCAGCTGACAACTGCAAGCACTTAGTCGACTGCTGAGAACACAGAGGGCAATGGGGCTGAAATACTCAGCCAAATTTGGTGCATTGTGATGGCGGTTTCCAATATTTTCAGTCAAAAACTACTCATTGTGTTATTTAGAGGGCCATTTGCCCAGATCACAAATAGTTTCCGCATCTTCCATGAATCAGCACTAGCCAAATCTTTTTATTTTTCCTTCCTAATTTACCGAGCCTTTATTTCTTCCCAATTACAAACATTTTGATTCCAACAATACATTTTTCATTGCGCCGACTGCTGAGGCTAATTACTTCTTCTTTGTTGTCTTGGTTGCGACTTTTGGCCACTTCTTCAATGTTACTCTGAAGTTCGTTATCTGCATGTGTGCACCAGACTGCCCCCAAGAGGCTAAGATGTGCACAGCAACATAAGGCACACAGAATACCGTAATTAGTACAAAGCCAGGTTGTGATATTAATTAGAAGTAGCGACGTGCAAGGGAATTTGCGTTAAAAACGTTGGAGAAGAAATTAGTGAGCAACAAAACTCTCCATGTCATTTTGATCAAAACGTAGTCTTGTGCCTATACGCTATTTTTAATGTATTTTGTGGTGATACCTGAAGTAAAAACATTGAGAACTGCTGATTTAAGTCAATATATGTGTCTGAAAGTGGACATGTAATGAAAAAATACAGTAGGTTTCTTTTAATATCGTGATGACTGTGTATTAATTACAATATGAACATTTGTGAAATGTTTCACAATGAACAGTGCATGCTCATGGCAGACCTCGAGGTGCAGCTCTCGCTGATTCTTCTCAAGAGCCTCTTTGAAAACCTGTAATGTTGATTAGGGGCTCAAACGTAATAACATCTCTATTCTCGTGCCACTTGGCATCGAGGGTTTGCAGACCCTAATAGTGCGGTGCAAGCCTGGTCAAAAAGCAAAGCACTTTGAGTGAATTTAATGGCCGCTAGTTGCTCCGGGCTCTTGACCTTCTCCAAGAGGCTTCATGTTAGTCACTCTTCAGCGCTTTTCAGTTGAAATGCAGCCAGATGAGATTTCAACTGTCTCTATAAAGCTGGGATCAGCGTCGACTCACGCGCACTCACATTTATTTGGATTGCAGGAAAGTGCTGATTCACAATTACAGTGTGCAATTTCAATGTAAACAGACCTGGGGGGGAATTGATGTTCCGAGTGGTGACGCACCTGTATTGTCAGGACAAATACTTGTCACTGTAGCTGATACACTCCAGGAAAAAAATTGCATTTCATATGTAATTGCAATTCATACTCTGCGGTCCCTTTTGAAAAGATGCCCAAATTGAAATCAGTGAGCCCATAGAAACGCGAATGAAGCTTCTCCGAGGTCTGCCCAATTATAACGGTAGTTCTGTGCTGCCACTCTGTGGTTATTGATTGTATTGCATTGGGCTAAATGTGTAAACAAATAAAGCTGGTGCTAAGGAATTTTATTCTCGAGTACAATGACACTGGGAGCATTCCGTTAATCAAAGGCAACTTCGCCACTTTAAAAAAAAAAAAAAAAACCTCTGAAGACTAGACTATGCTTCAGAAAGGACGACAGGGCTACAGCCACCACATAAAACTGACCTAGATATCACATACTGTATTCTGTTGGTTCTTACAACAAAAAATATTTTATAAACAACTTTGGAAGTGTACACTTGCATAATACAACCGCATCAAATGTTAAATATCAGCATAGGAAAAAAAGGTTTTGGCTATTGCACAAAAAGATAAGAACAAAATGGAGTGATCGTCAGTGGATCCACTTGCTGCTTTCAGGGTTTTCTGCGCCTGTAAAAATCAAATTGATTTCTTGAATTCGTCCTCCGGTCATGTTTTCCCAATATTGTGAGTGAAAGATGCGGCGGCTTACTTCGTGATACAATGATGCTCGAGACCAGGTCCCATGGTGGAGCCGGCCTTCATCTCCATAGCCACAGCACACTATAGAGAAATCACTATTTGAAACCGACTTGAACAATAAAACTTCTTTTCATTCATCATTTTTAATACGACTGACAATACCGCAAAAACAAAACATTCCAGCTTTGCTGCCTTAACATATTTTCCTCCTACAAAGGAGGCTCACTTGTGAGAAATGTGTTACTAGTAAATCACTTTGGCAAAACATCAACGCAGACAGCAGTCAGGCTTATGTTCAGTTTTGGTTGTCCAGATGTTTGATTATCTGCAGGCTCATTTATCACTTGCTTCATGCATGCGTTTCATTTGTGATAGAACATTACATGTTTTACAGCTGTTTTTGTGCTCAGGCCAAGTGTTGTGTGCAGTTAAGACAGATAGAGAAAAATTTTTCAAGCTGTTTAATGGCACTCCCACTTGAAGTTTACTGTGAAACTCAACCTAAAACAAAGACATTGTGTATTTAAGATACTCTGCATTAGGAAATGTGCTTGACTTATTGCATAAACAACTAGAGGGACATGTGAACAAAAACGGTGAAGCAACACCTAGCCAGAAAACAATACTACAGCATTTTCTTTATCCTCTGTGAAAAATCACTATTACTGCAGCTTACTGAGTTGTGACCATCTCAATGTCCTTTATATCTGTTTGTCTTTATTACACTGCCCCCAGGTGGCTAAGGCGCAAGCACCAGAAGGAGCCACACAATCACAATAAATGAATTATAATGCACAAACTAATTCTTTATATTCCATTTAATTATGTCATCATGATGTGTTTTAGAATACACAATAAAGTGCTATTTTTCTTATTAAAAAAAAAAAAATATATATATATATGCACATTTTTGGGGGATTTTCATTTTAAATAGTCAACAAAGATTTTTGATGCGGGTCCTTTGAGTTACAAGCCTTGACACAGAACAAATTAAACTTTGGGGTGGGACTCGTCAATTACAGACTGATTTTCTCTGTTCGCACCAGGGCAGTTTCCATCCCCTACAAATACTGGGTGGAGGGGGGGAGTGGGTCAGATGTATTTTCAGAATCAATCTATTCCAATGTTTACTGATCATAATTATCCTACCCTCTTCTCCACATCGGCCACAGATCCACCTTTTTGGTCTCCGCTATCTCCTTCTGAAGATTTCCTCTTGCGGCTTAGGAGAAGACAAAAACACAGTTATTTACTTGAAGGGAGAGAGAGAAAAAAATTGCGTGGAAGCTCAGCAATGAGTTAATACCATTCAATCGTGGTGAGTTGCTGTTTCAATGTCTCGATGTCAGTAAATTGAACAGCCTGTCCTCCTCCTCTGGTTTTCATCACATCACCCTGGTACATGCACATAATTGGATCAGCGAGTGGCCTGTGCTTTTTATGCGGCAGATCCACAGAGAACTCCTCGATGTGAGCAATGTTAAGGAGTATGCTGTGGTGCTGCTAAACTCCTCAAACCAACTGACCTTAATAAGTTGGGTCTGTATCTCGCCGTCGGAGGCAACTTCCTGGTGCGTCAACACATATCTGTCGCACTTGGACAGCGCCTTCTCATTGGGAGCAGACACTTTGATGGCGTTCGGGATGATGGGCTGCAGCACCGTTCCTAGGTCCAGGCTGGAGGAGGGCTTGTGGTCCACCCACTTCTCCCCACCTGCCGAACGGGATCGTCGGTGCAGGGGCCGAACCGGCGTCGACGTCTGGTTCGAGCACACGGAGGGAAGCAGCGTGCCCCGACGTTAAAGACAAACGTCACAACCAGAGAAATAATTCAACTTGGCATCACTACTAGACTAGCAGGCGATGTTTCAA
Source organism: Hippocampus comes (assembly GCF_001891065.2). Taxonomy (NCBI): domain Eukaryota; kingdom Metazoa; phylum Chordata; class Actinopteri; order Syngnathiformes; family Syngnathidae; genus Hippocampus; species Hippocampus comes. The sequence goes on along the minus strand of NW_017805482.1, from coordinate 21,894 downwards.
TTGTGTATTTAAATAGGAATCCTGTAAACAAGAATATTTAAGATCATCAAAGTTGGCGTGGCATCCATAATAAGGCAACAATTTTCACAACAAATTATTACTTGATCATTGATGGCAATAAATCAGAGACCTTTCGATGACACTTTTTTTATTTACCACAATCGAGTTGATACTAGTCAATGAAAATTGGATGCCAACCAACCACGATCTTAAACAGCAAAATTGACATATTTCCTTCAACATATTGTCGCTGTCGGGTGGAATCCACACATCTCCAAAAACACCGCTTTTGCTCTCAACATTTCTCTTGAGTTACCATTCATCTCTTCATGAGTGATGGAATAGATAAAGCAGTGAGCTGACTCAGCAGGAAGGGTGAAGTAAGTGACTACGGTACCTTCGTGGCTAGACTGCGTTAAAGTATCTGCTGCTGTACCCATTTCTCAGTGGCCAAAATGTAACAGAAATGAGGTCTGCTCCCAAACCCAGCCTACCGTCGGTGAGGGCGAAGCGGATCTTTTTGCGGGCAAGGGGGCTCGCTGCTCCTCCCTGGGGGGCGGCGGCTTCGGTTGTGTCTGACGCGGCGGGGGCTCGGGGCGACCCGGCGTCTTGCCTTCGGTCACGATGGCTTTCAGTTGCTTCAGCTTCTCGTCTTTCACCCACAGTTTGTTCTGCATCTGCTGTTGCATTGCGTTCACGCGCCGTTCCTGCGTGGCGACACGAAAAGCTCGACGTCATACAGAATGAGGTGGCTTTCGCAAAATGAAAATGGTATCTTGTTTAAGCGGGAGACACTCACGCATTCCTTTTCCCACTTGTGCTGCGTGTCCGTGACGGCGCCTTGCATGCGCTGCTCCATGCGTCTCTTCTCCGACAGCTCTCGCTGCAGCCTCTGCGCCCCCGTTTCCAATTCGTGCTGCAGGGAACGCTTGTCATCCTCATAGATTTTGGTGGTTTTTTGAAGGATGTCAATCTGGAACAGGGACATAAAACATGTGTTTCTAGAGAAACCCACCCTGAAGGGATCGAGCCTTGGACATGACCTCACCTTATGCTCAAGCATCTTTGCTTTTTTCTCCAGCCGCTCAATTTCTGCCTTGTTGTTTTGGATGATCTTGTCCTTCTCCAAAAGCTTGCCGTTCTGCTCGTGAATATAATTCTCTTTGGAATTAATGTTGCTGTCAAGCTTTTGGAGGAGGGATGTCATCGTGTTGGCTAAAAGACCAAAAAGGAAGCGGACAGGTAAGCCAGGAAGACTCAAGACAAGCGGGCATGATTTCAAACATGAGCAGGCACCTGCTTTGTTGTAGTCTTCTAACATGGTCTGTCTGATTCTGTGCCTGTTCTGGAGAGCCTCAATCAGCCTTGGCAAGGTGATATCGTCGTGAGCGTCTGTCACCTCGGCAGTGGGGATAGGGGGGAGGCTGTGCATCGCCAAGTTCAAAACGGAAGGTATGTCTGGGAGGAAACACGAGTTCATCGAAACCAGCTTTTTTTTTTCTGGTCTGTGGCAAACGTTCATCTCACTAGCACATTCGCGCATCATATTTTATTGGGCGGGGGGGATAGATTGTTCAAAGACTGGCATCCGACAGTGTCAACCAAAACTGGGCCTTAGCATCTTTGGCCTTTCACACAACACTACCTCTGTCTATTGGACCGCCGCGCTCCTCCAACTTGCGAGACAGCTCGTCTTTGAAAGCCTGGTTTCTATTGCGGCGGCCCGGCGTGAAGCCGCAGATGGGTCGGTCCATTGGCCGAGCGACTTCCACTTCCTGCGTCATTTCTGCAAAGCGCATCACCAGCTGGATAATTGGAGAGAACGCTACGTTAGACGAAGGAGGAACTTGGATGTGAATGGGGGGGGGAGAACACATGCCGAGCTCACCAAGGTTTCTTCGTAGTCATCAGCCTTTGGGTTGACGCAGACAATCATTTTGACTTTGCCTTCTCCATCAAAATAGTTTTTGAAAAGATGGGTGACTTTGGAGTCTCTGTAGGGAACCATCTAAGCGCAGAAAAGTCGACCTATCACTCACATTGTGAACTCAAGCGGACGGGCAATATCCTTCAACGGAACACGAACCCTGTTTGTCCCACACATCTGGTTTTCCCGCAGGATCTCGATACACGTCCGCAGAGTCAGCAGAGATTGGTTGATGTTCCCTGCATGGCGAGACGCATGCAATTGAACATCACATGCATCCCCCGCTAAGCATGAAGTCAAACCTGCCCGTGGCAAGCTTTTAAATCCTACCTGCTTCACGTATGCGAGTGCCCTCGGCCCCCGTTCTGCCAGTTCGCTCACTTCCCGCCAAGTCCACCAGACACAGCTGGCTGACCGCCACTTGGTTCTTCTCATTCAAAAAAAAAAGTCAGAAGGGGAAAGGAGCAAATCAAGTCAAAGCAGTTTTTTTTCGCTGGCCTGGGGGGGAAGTCAGCCGGGTTGGCCGTAAACATTTGGAGGAAAATGTGTACAATTGGATAGAAAGAAATAGTAGGCCAGCGCGATGCAAGTCGGCGGTTCGAGCAAGCCGACTCATCCGATTCATTGACTATTCACTGGAAGTAGTTGATCAAAACAATTTATTCTAAAAAGATTCAACAGTGGCAGTCCTAATCCATCCATCCATCCATCCATTTTCCACCGCTTATCCGGGGTCGGGTCGCGGGGGCAGCAGCTTTAGGAGGGAATCCCAGACTTCCCTCTCCCCAGCCACTTCTTCGAGCTCTTCCCGGCGGATCTCGAGGCGTTCCCCGGCCCGCTGGGT
>NW_017805482.1:0-18425 GCF_001891065.2 Hippocampus comes | reverse complement strand
TTATTGCCGGCAATGCGAACCAAACTCTGACATCGGCAGTATAGGGACCGAACAGCCCGTATCAGGGGGCTCGGTACCCCATACTCCCGAAGCACCCCCCACAGAACTCCCCGAGGGACACGGTCAAATGCCTTCTCCAAGTCCACAAAACACAGCAGTGTGGTTTTCGTCCTGGCCGTGGAACTGTGGCAGTCCTAATCCCAATCACAATTCAGGTCGCTTTGACTCCAGCTCACCTGCAGGATGCTGTCGCCATCCGCGTCCAGGGGAGCCTGCGCAAGTTTGATGATGAACACGCTGTGGGATCGACTGGACTCGCGGTTCAGCCGGGTGTTTGCAACCTTCCTCCTCTTCTGACCTAGAGTGTCACCACACAGCAGGGAGATGATCAACACTCTCCCACCCAACACGGCCGATATCTCGAAAATCTAGACTGAAACTCTTCCGTAGCCTGCTCAGAGAGAAGATTAAATGGAGGTCATTTCCTGGTCAGAATTGACCCGTAGGGCAACAATACCAAGTCAGACAAATCTGAGATCATCAGTGCAGAAAAAAAAAAAACTGATTTGAACATTTGTGTGTCCTTCCTTTAAAATGTCCACCACTCACCTTTCCAAAACACCTGAAACGCTTCCTCGGCAGATTTGACTTCAACCTCCATACAACCGGCAACATACATGTTGTGGTTCTGGTCCTCTCGGAGAATTTTAGACTGAGGCGGCCTATGTCAGGAGAAACTCTGACATCGGCAGTATAGGGACCGAACAGCCCGTATCAGGGGGCTCGGTACCCCATACTCCCGAAGCACCCCCCACAGAACTCCCCGAGGGACACGGTCAAATGCCTTCTCCAAGTCCACAAAACACAGCAGTGTGGTTTTCGTCCTGGCCGTGGAACTGTGGCAGTCCTAATCCCAATCACAATTCAGGTCGCTTTGACTCCAGCTCACCTGCAGGATGCTGTCGCCATCCGCGTCCAGGGGAGCCTGCGCAAGTTTGATGATGAACACGCTGTGGGATCGACTGGACTCGCGGTTCAGCCGGGTGTTTGCAACCTTCCTCCTCTTCTGACCTAGAGTGTCACCACACAGCAGGGAGATGATCAACACTCTCCCACCCAACACGGCCGATATCTCGAAAATCTAGACTGAAACTCTTCCGTAGCCTGCTCAGAGAGAAGATTAAATGGAGGTCATTTCCTGGTCAGAATTGACCCGTAGGGCAACAATACCAAGTCAGACAAATCTGAGATCATCAGTGCAGAAAAAAAAAAAAACTGATTTGAACATTTGTGTGTCCTTCCTTTAAAATGTCCACCACTCACCTTTCCAAAACACCTGAAACGCTTCCTCGGCAGATTTGACTTCAACCTCCATACAACCGGCAACATACATGTTGTGGTTCTGGTCCTCTCGGAGAATTTTAGACTGAGGCGGCCTATGTCAGGAGAAAGGGGGGGGGGGGCGTTAGTCTCACAACACACCAGATTGCACGTCACATTAAGGTTCAGGAGGACACGGCAGGCAGGGGGTGGGCAGACAAAGTACTGTAGATGCTTCAAGGGTATTGGAGCTTTGGAGCCATGACAAAAGACAACAAGCAGCAGGGCGGTGACATCCGACGGAAAGAATGCCATCGCTGGAGATGTATTCATTGCATGCACTTCTAAGGGCAAGAGTTTTGCCAATGCCTGTGGGGGTTTCTGCCACAAAATTGGCTACAGCTGCACAATCCAGATCCTCATCCGAAAGCGCAGCGACACAAACATAACACGCTTGGGTTTTCCCGATTCTCTCAGCGATGTGAAATTCAAAACCATGTCAATTATTTTATCGTAGACTTGTATGAACGCACTGCGTTAGATCAGAATTTGGAAACCAAAGGCAAGCATTTCATTCGATTGGGGAGGTGCACCTACGAATGAAGTCTACAATGAATCATATTTTGCACAGGTAGAAATATGTCATTTTCTTGACTGTAATCATTGGGTAAATGTATGCAGTCAATGGTCACGTTTTGAGGCACACTTCACATACTAATGAGCAGCTGGATTGCCACCTGTAATGGGAAAACTGAACACCATCTCAAACTAAGTATGAAGTTTTCCATCGAACTGCTATATGTGTTCACTGGTCACATACATGAACTCAGTGTTCTGACGCATGGGTGTGCCTCCACCATTCCACCTGGTAAGAAGAAAATACAAGAATTTGACATGCAGCTATTTTCATCCAGGATACGGTAACGATCTGAATGTGTTTCGAGTTTGAGTCACTCCAGTCATTTGACTCCCCCGGGAACTCACTTTGGCCTGATCGCATCCTCCTGGTTTTCCTCGAGAAGATCATAGATGTAGTTGTTGTAGATTTCAATGTAGGACACAAAGACGCTGTAGCTGCTGTCCTCATCCACGTCATCTGCTTTGCACGCCTCCGCCAGCTTAATCATATCGGCAATTTCGGGATCCACCTTCTGTCTAAAATCCCAAGTCGACAATTCCAGGTTGGACTTGAGTCACTTCGACAAAAGGTTTGGTGTTTCACGGAAAGGGCCCGGACGAACCTGGACGAGGCCACTTTGGGAACGCAAACATTTTCGCGTCTTTGCCTCTCCAGCAGGGCATCGACTTCATTCTGGACCTCGATGCCATTTTTATCGTCTGACTTAAAGACCTGCAAAAACAGACGATTTCATGTTTGTTCAAATGTGTCATGCAGATGTGTGTACAAAGGTGGCTTCAGCGCAGCCCTTACATATCTTTTAGCCTGGAAGGGCCCAATGCTGTTGAAGAGCATGTCCAGAGAGCGAGGCAGAAGTCCACCCAGCCCCGGAGAGCCAGTCATGGTAAATGTCTTCCCACTTCCTGTCACGCCATATGTAAAGAGCAAGCCTGCAAAGAGCAAGAGAGACAGAATGGAATGAAGTGCGCCATGGAGGTAACAGCAACAAGCAACACTATTAGGATGTTAAGTTTCTGAGTGTTCTTATTGTACCATTTCTTCCATGGATGAGGTCATCAACGAGAGGTTTGGCAACACTCTCGAACAGCTCGGTTTGAGATACTAATACTCCAAAGACTTTTTTGAAGGAGTACTGTGTCTGTGAAATGAGGAAGAGTCATGTGGTCAACGTTTTATTCAAGAGTATAAGATTTTTAATTGCACTTAAGACTTTATCAATATTTTTTTTCAAGAGAAGCTATCTTAACAGTGGTATGGAGTGACTGAACTCGAAACTTTTAATTTGTCAGTTTCTACCACTGAAATGAGAAAAGTGGCTGAATATAATGACCGAATCATCAACTTGCCAACAATTTTGTAAACTACTTCCGCTCTCAAGTTTGTAGCCATGTCACGAGTGAAATCAGTAAAAAAAAAAAAAAAAGACCCACAAAGACACACGCCCATCCTGCATAACATTGCTTGAAACTTTGTAACAGAACACCGAGGAAAGCAGAATTGAAAGAGTTTTGTCAAAAGTCAACATGCATTGGATTGTATTGTGTGGCCTCCAAGTCAGTCCCTTGATCATTCAGAAGTTCCAAAATTCTATAACAGAATAGGCAATGTGTTAAAATCCTTTTTTTTTGTCATGCAAGTGGACAAGTTCATTTTCTTTTTGCTTGCTGTACACAGATTCTCTCCTGCCTTTCTTTCTAGTTCATTTCAGACACATCAAGAACCACATTAACAAAGCATTACAACATACAATGCCTGTATGTATGACCACACACACGCACTTACTTTTGTCCACTTCAATATGCCGAAAAAGTGGTACGAAAAATTGCAACTTAATACGCACTAGTAATTAGAAGCCTGACAAAAAAGGCACGCTGCAATGCTCAGGAGCGGTGCTTTTGATCACCAATTTGTTTCACTTTTCGTAGGAAAATGAGAGATCACTGGAATCATTTTTACAAGCTATATCTGACAATATGCCTTCAATGAGATTACAATAATTCACCTCTTTGTATTCTCCATTGCGGTTTACTTTGAAGCCTTCTGGCGCGTGCAGCTGGATGGTGCTGCTGCTGATTACCTCGATGCAACATTCTTCGTCTTCTCGGCCAAGTGGTCGCACACGACAGTAAACCTGATTGGGCAAAACGATGAAAATGAAGACGGTTTAACTACAAGACAAAAGCGCTTCTCGCCACAGTACGTCAGTTCATTGTTGAGCAACCGTATAAGACTTACCCCAACTGGATCTTTCTGGTTGCTTGTTTTTTTTAGAGGCGGACGGCGGGGGGTTTTGGATTTTCTAAAATAATTAATTGAACAAATAAAGAGTTAGTATTAACAATCACGCCATTGTTATTGGGCAGATCGGAAACAAAGTCACATGCTAGGTAGCCCTCAGGCGATGGGAGCCCTACGGCTAAACGTTTCAACTAAAACTGGTGAACGTCCACACAACATCATGAAAACAACACGCCAGCGACAAATATCACTTTTCTCTGTGGTAACAGACTACAAATATCGCATTTCGTCATGCCTACTTACGCTGGTTTGGTCATTTTTGCTTGTTCCGTCTATTTAACGTTGTTGTTGATTTTGCACTCCCTCCGTCGCCTTTGTTCAAATAAAACAACGTTTTCAAATTGAGTCGATCGCAGCCAATCAAATTCATTGTCTTTTTTACGTATTTCCGCTTCCTAGATGGTGCATTCATGAAACCAAGGAAAGCGAAAAACTACATTGGAAAGTCGGAATGTTGTCATATTTTCTGTTGTATTTTACTTATTTTATCTTCAATCTTCTATAAAGCCCTTTGTGACAGCTACAGATGTTTTGAAAGCGCTATGTAATGAAATACGTAACTGTATTGCATTGTATTGTATTGTATTGTATTGTAATGTATTGCTGCGATTGGCTGGCAACCACGTTAAATGGCGTGCCCCGCCTACTGCCCGAAGACAGCTGGGATAGGCTCCAGCACACCACGACCCTTGTGAGGATAAATTGATTTGAAAATGGATGGATGGATGGATGGATGGATGGATGGATGGATGGATGGATGGACGGATGGAGTGATTGTATTTTGTGATGGTGAGATGAATTTCCTTGAAGCATTCAGGCTTAATTCATCATTCATCAGTAGACACAATTTAAACAACTCACTTTAAAGGATTAACGATCCAAATGGGCCCATGACCATATTTCACCGGTAATTAGTATAAATTCATAATTATTATAAATTATTATATGTTTTGAAAACGTTGAACGTGGCTTTCACTTCACACGGGAGTGGTTGAAATACCGTCACCTGCCGTGCAACGAGGGTAACACAAGTTACAAAACAGCCATTTTTTTTGAAGTCACGTGTGTTATGCAAACGCCAGTGGTCCGTCTACTAAACTGCTACCTCAAACGCTAAACATCAACGATAAGCTGTCAGTTTCTATGACGCATACTTGACGTATTTAGTTAACGCGTCCAACTAGTTCAGTTTTTGCAGGGTTAACGATGAAAAGCAAACCCTCCAAATCAGATAGCTTCGAGTCCAAAAAGGTTAAGGTGAAGAAAGGCGCTGGCGGGGAGATGTCTGGTGCAACTTTGTCCGCAAAACCGCAGGACAAGAAAGATGCAAAGGCATGCAAAAAAGGTGTGTGGACAAGTTAGTGTGCTTCCATTAATCGTGCCTGACATTGTCTCTTGTTGTCTGTGTTTTTGCAGGGTCTCCTCTCAAGTCCTCAGGAATCCAGAAGAAAAGTGGACATAGCATACTCCACTACATCTACAAGCACACTCTGGGCCAAAGTGTTCATACTCAAATGAAACAGGTAGCTCACCTGCTGTACAGTGTTTGATTTTGGCAGCCGTTTTAGATTTAGTCTTAGTCTTTTGGGCCAAAATGCTTATTAGTTTTAGTCATTCCTGTTCGTGATAGTTGGAAAAAAACCCCCAAAAAAGTCTAGTTTTAGTTGACAAATACTCAAAAAGGTTTTAGTCTAGTTTTAGTCAGCTTTATTTAAAAATAGACATACAATGTTTCCACCCAATAACAAAAACCTGATCTACCAAGGAGTATGCATTACTCACAGATAAAGTGGTACCGCTGGACTCAATGTTCATTACTCCAAAATAAGCCAAGAAACAAAACATTTTCTTTGGCAGTTGTTGTGGCTTTATTTCTGTGAACCAACGTGCCAAGGTGCAATGAACGTACATACACCGAAATATGAGCAATGGCTGAGGAATACTTAAAAGGATGAAACACACATGACACAAAAGGCAAAATAACTAAACCAAATAGAAGCAACAATATTTTAACAACATAGACGAGAATACCTGTGTGATTTAAGAGAAATGAGTCACACACATTCTCCCATCATTCAACTAAATAGCAGAAAATACCCCATAGCCCACGTATGTTGTAATTCCTACATTTGCCTTAATCTACTTTTAATATTTGATTATACACACAAGATAATGAATTGACATGAGCTCAACCAAAATAACTTAAAGCCTTAAGTTAGCCCATTTGTACCAGGAGTTACATGGAAAACTTTAAGCTTACAATGACATTTATCACAAGCCGATTGTCGAGTAACATTGAATGCTCGCAAATGTTACAGTTACAGTATGATATGTTAGCAGGCTTTGTTGCGACTTACCTGCAAAAAAAAATATCATACCATTCTGTCCACCTAGTTTGAGGCCACATTTTCCATTACCGCCGTCTACAATGCATTCATTGTGTTGTTCTTTCTGCTGGGTTGTACAGAAAGTATATCCATTCGTTTATTTATTTATTTTTCATTTCCCTTATATGGTTTTGTTTTGTTTTTTAACTTTCAGTGCCTCCAAGAGCCTTTTATCCGCTCGCTCACTTTGTACCATTATCACGCGTCAAACCATCCCTTCGACCGGCGAGTCACCTGCCTGGAGTGGCATCCCACTAATCCCACCACACTGGCGTTGGGATCGAAAGGTGGCGACATCGAGCTGTGGGACTTTAAGCTCCGTGACCGGAAGATGTTCATCAGAGGGGTGAGCCAGCTCTCCGCGAACGTTATTAGGCATCGCAATTGTGCTCGGCTTGATAGCCTGCTGCTGCTTCTCTGTTCAGATGGGTGCTGGAGACTCAGTTACAGATATGAGGTTTAACCCTTTAAACCCCAATCAGCTGTTCACATCATCCATGGGGGGTACTACAGCCCTCCGAGATTTCCATGGGACCCCCCTCACAGTCTTTGCCGACACAGATACATTTAAGTAAGACTGCGGTCTGCCTGTATTGTATTGGGTCAGATCATTGATTCATCAGTCTTCTTCAAAGGTGGTTCTTATTGGTTTAATCCCACCATTCTCGTTTTTGAAGGAGACATTTTATGCCAACCCCATACAGATTAAATCATTTGCAACTACCGTATTTTCCGGACTATAAGTCGCTCCTGAGTATAAGTCGCACCAGCCATAAAATGCATAATAAAGAACAAAAAAGTATAAAAAGAGTATAAATCGCATTTTGGGGGGAAATTTATTTGATAAAACCCAACACCAAGAACATACATGCCATCTTGAAAGGCAGTTTAAAATTAAAATAAAATACAAAACAACACGCTGAATAAGTGTACGACATGTTAACCTTACATGACGCATAAACAACTAACTGAGAACGTGCCTGGTCTGTTCAAGTAACATATTAAGAGTTAGTCAGATAACTATAGCATAAAGAACATGCTAACAAGTTTACCAAACCATCAATGTCACTCCAAATCACTAAATCCAATGAAATCTTCATCCTTTGTGTCACTTTAAAACAACTACACTAACTCCCGAGGTAGAAGATACAGCGCTTCCTCTTCTACGTCGCTTACGTCAGACTCATCGTGGTTTTATCAACACAGGTCTAGAGCGGCCTCTTGTGGTTAAATGTGAAAATAGCATGTGAAATGATATCATAATGTGTTAAGAATTTCACCCATAAATCGCTCCAGAGTATAAGTCGCAGCCCCAGCAAAACTATGAAAAAAAAACTGCGACTTATAGTCCGGAAAGTACGGTAAAACATTGACGGAAAATCTTGGCGTGAGCGTGGTCGTAACATAAACTAGCTCCTGTTTCGTTACAGTGGGGCAGAAATGTAAAACGGCTCTCTTAATAAAGACACGTTTTCTGAACTAGGTAGCTAAAAAAAAAAAAAAAAAAAAAAAAACAACTTCATTGTGCAGTTTCACGCTTGGGTAAGTTGAGCTATTTGTATGCCAACAATAAAAAGAGAATTTTCCGTAGTATGTCTCCTTTAATTAGAAGTGCCCAATCATGTGTTTGTGCGCGTAGAATGGCGCCGGAGACTTCATCGGAGGGATGAAATTTTGCCCCACGGATCTGTCCCGAGTGTACGTGGCCTCTGGTGAGGGCACACTGACCATGCAGAGCTTTGAGGGCCTCACAACCACCATTATAGCCAAAACGGAAGATTGTGGCCACCATCACCACAACGTATGGTGAGAAAAATGTGGAGAAGACTGATGAAAAATCCTTGACCCTATTTAGTTGTTTTAAGATGTTGAATGCAGATTTTATAAAGGTTTTTTTTTTTTTTCCTGATGCTGTACCCACAGTTTCTGGTACTGCTGTGTTGACGTGTCCATTAGCCGACAGATGCTTGCGACTGGAGACAATGTTGGAAATTGCCTCCTGGTGGGTCTAGATGGGCAGAAGGTGGGTGATCTTTTTTTATTTTATTTTTTAATCGCAGCGGATCCTGTAACAATTCTCACATGGAAAGAAGAATGACTTCATCTTTAACCCCCACATAGGAATACTAAATGCTTTTTGGTTTTCTTTCAATATTGTAGATTTTCAGTGAGAAGTTACACAAAGCCAAAGTGACTCACGCTGAGTTCAACCCACGCTGCGATTGGCTGCTTGTGACGGCGTCAGTAGACCACACAGTGAAGCTCTGGGACCTGAGAAACATGAAGGACAAGAACAGCTTCCTTTATGACATGCCTCACGAGAAAGCCGTCAACTCAGGTGCTGCAAAAAATAAAAATAAAAAAAATAAATCACATTATTGTAGTTTATTGCCCGGATAATTTAGTTCTTTTGAACAATCTTTCATTGTTCACAGCACATGCTTATGTGCACTGCTTGTCCTCACAACATAGCCTCAAACACTCAACGTTGCCAAATTAGTCTTGATGATTTTTCAAATAAGCGACTTGTAACTTTTGCATGATTCCAGATTTTTCCAGTTTTGCGTAGGACAAGAAAGGTCAGGGTAATCTTTGAGAGACGTTCAACAATTTGCTGACTTTGATTGGAAGAGAGGAAAAATGCTTAGATTCGGCCTGATCAGTAGATGTGCACCCGGCTTGTTCCATGAAATCGTCACATGATCCTCATACATAATTTTTTGTTACATCTTCACAGCCTATTTTCATCCCTCGGACTGCTCCAAATTGGTAACAACTGATCAGTACGACCAGATCCGTGTGTATTCATCCTCTGATTGGTCGAAGCCTCAGCATATCATCCAACATCCACACAGACATTTTCAACATATCACACCCATCAAGGTTGGTTGCCTCTACACTGTGACTTCCGAGTTTAAGAATTCTCTCGAGCCGTCACAAAACGTGCTTGATGCAAGTCAGAGGGAAAAAAAAAAAAAAACTTACCAAGCCAAACTTGCTTTGTCAACATTTCTACAGGCTACATGGCATCCTGTGTATGACCTTATTGTGGTGGGTCGTTACCCCGACGACAAGATTTGCCTGGGCGACCAGAGAACCATCGACATCTTTGATTCCAACACAGCCGAGCTTGTGTGTCAGTTGCACGATCCCAATGTTGCGGGAATCAAATGTGTGAGTAGAACCGAGCAATGTGAGCATACAGGCAGTTCACATGCACGTGAGCCGACTGAATATTACACCTCCAGAATGATTTCTTATTCACTCACTATTCACTCACTATTCATAAAACCTGAGCATAACTGCTCAGGTTTTATATACCACTGCAATAAGGAGTAGAATGTGTGTTCACATTGGGTCCGACAACAGCTTCCTGTTGCAACAAGATACATCTGTTACATTGTGTCGAAAAAAAACCCCAATTTAGATTATTTATGCCGAAAGAATGCCCCCACTAGTTGAATGCTTACACATTGGAAAACGTCATTGACGGGGCTAATGGTTATCATTAATCGTTGTGGTCTCATGTCCCTCGAAGCAACATATTTGTACTGAAATAGTGGAGCAACAGAAAGACAAAATTTCACAGTACTCACAGGTATATATTCTTTATCCTCGATAATCCATTCATCCATTTTCCGATCCGCTCATCCTCACAAGGGTCGCAGGGCGTGCTGGAGCCTATCCCAGCTGTCTTCAGGCAGCAGGCGGGGGACACCCTGAACCAGTTGCCAACCAATCGCAGGTCCTCTATAATAAAAATGACAAATATTATTGGAGCTGCTGAGGCCCTGAGAGTCGGATTAACGTTTAGGTCTGTATTGGAGGATAACACTGGAGTGTTTTTTTTTTTTTGGGGGGGGGGGTTAACTCCCGTCACATCCAACTCTTACATTAAAAAAAAAAGAAAAATCTCGTCCCATTCCAGTCCTAGAATTTAGTAACAAACAAGCAAACAAAAAAAAAATCCTGTTCCATCCTGATCCAGGTGAAAACAACTTCCGTTCTCGTCCTGCTCCCGTTCAGACTGACTCCCACTCTCGTATCGCTCCCATTTTGGAGGTCAGATACTTTGTACGGTACATTAAAAATGGCTTTTTTTCCCTAACTGTATAATCAATCCCGTTCCCATCTTCTCATGTGAACGTTTTATCCTGCACCATTCCAATACCATGAGTAAAGGTAAAGTTGACTCTGAATCCCCTGCGGATTTCCGAAAAAATGTCACCCTCGAGTCTGTATGACTTATATTTGTGTGCTGGTTTTCACATGGGGAAAAAAACAAAAAAAAATTACATAAGTTTTTGTTAGGGCTTTTTTGGGGCACGTGGAATCAGGTCAAATACCAATAGATCAAATGAAGACGCACACACCCACACACGCAACCTGACTGGCAGTATCGAAAGGAGCTGTGCTGTCTATTATTAATCTTGGCTTGTTATCATATCTAATCTAGATCACAGCCAAGTCCCCATTCCAATTTGTTCTAATCTTTGACCCACCCACACCACACAAATTCCCCCTTGGCCCTATGCCATCTGAAATCCCATAATTTGTATTAAAAGGCATTTACTTCTCAATACTCCTTGTACAGGTATTCAGTTATATATAGTGATATTTTACAGGGTGTCTGGAGATCCTTGAAGAGTGTCCGTTTCGATTTTCTAAAATGAAGCCCTTGTCTTGCTTCAATTTTAATGCTTCAACACTGTCAGTGGTGGAATTAACTAAATATTGTCATTGCATAAAAAAAAATGGTATATTGCCTGCCGCTGTTGGACTATAATTACGCTGCTTGCACCTTGTGGACAAACGGAAAAAAAAAAAGTCTATTTTGAGGTCCTATTTTTTTTCCTACTCCATTGTGTTGGTGTAGAAGGCAAAATCAAAATGCTTCCGATCGAACAGTAACGCTGAATATATGCTGAATGTCATCTATGTAAACCATTGTAAATCTCTTTTTCAGATCAATAAATTCAATCCAATGGGAGATGTGATTGGCTCTGGAATGGGTAAGCTGATAAAAAGTGTTTGACGCCTGTTTTGTTTTATTTTTATTTTTTATGCTCCCATCTTAGATGGTATTTGTGTCACAGGTGTATCGGTGGTACTTTGGGACCAGGATGAGTCATTGTTAGGTGATGAACACACGCCGCAGGAGGAAGTGCCTACCTCGGCTGAGCGACCACAAAGGGAACGCGGTCGTCAGCAACAGGCCACCCGGAGCAGGAGAAGCGGCGCGGATCAAAGTAAACTCAAGAAAAAACTGCTGTCTGCGCACGAATCAGAAACGACGACCAAGACTAAGTGCGCAAAGCGCACAAGAAAGCTGTGAACTGAAGCTTGTGTGTGTAGAGATATATTTTTTGTTACTCTTGTATATGTGGGTTAAAATGGGGTATTATAAAAACAAAGTTTCAGATATAATTGTTTTCTACTGAACTGTTAATAAAGTGTTATTGTTTGGACCTGTTTCTTTTCCATATTTTCTTGTTCGAAAAATCACGGCACACTACAAAACAAAAATGTTACAGGAAGTCCGCCTGACTTCTCGGTTGTTAGTATCTAGGCGAAAAAGTATGAAATTGTCCCGATTGAGTTCACCCTTATTAGGTTGAGGCAATTGAGAACAGATTCTCATTTGCATTGCTGCCCTGGCAGGAGACAGCAGAGGAAAACGAAGCATCATCAAAGAAAATTACAAACTAAAGTTTAACATTACAAATCCTGGACTAGAACTGTATGAATAAGACAGGAAAAACTAAATGGAACAATGACGCGGCGATGTAGAGGTTGTGAATGAGTCAAGCCTTTCCATCTTGATTGACGGCAAGAGGCCGGGTAGACCCTGGATTCCTTGGCAGCCAGCCTTATTGACTCACATCTGAGTCATTCTACTTTCAACCGCGTGAAATCGTTTAATCGGGGATTTTTACTCGCCAGGATAAAATGATGCCAACATACCTTCTGGAAGATTTCCTGTCTATTCTAGTGTCACAACTTTAGATGACTTACCATACATCAGTATGTGCTGTTATATATATATATATATATATATATAAAACAACTCAGCTTTTTAATGATTTGAACAATTTCCTGTTTTGTAGGTTAATCATTATGAAAATCAGTATGAAAGAAATATAAATGGAATGATTTGGTTTAAAAAAAAAAAAAAACTGCCCAGATGACAGTTTTGCACATTTTGATATTTTCTCAGTCCGCTTTTGTGACCTGGAATGACCTTCAGAAATGAAAGGTGAAATGTGACATTTTTGACACATGGCAAACGAAACAAAAAAAAAAAGACGACTAATCAGAATACACAAAATTATGCAAAAATAACATTTTCTTTCGATACTGTATTACTTTAACTTTCACTTTGCAGGCCTTTTATTTTGCCGCTTCTCGTTTGCGCTCTTCTAAATTTCCCGCGAGTTGCCTCGTTTCTGTTTCTGTTTCCATCAATGCTGGTTTTGGTTGACACAAGTGCTCATCTGTTTGTTGATTATTGTAGCTGTAAATTTGAGAGAGAAAACCACGGGTGATTTATTTTGTGTATTTTACATATGTGAGTTGAGCTGGCTTAATTTAGTCTCGATTTCTTATTCTGACTCAAAAACAGACTGCAGTCACGTGTATCATGTGTTTCTTTTTTCTTTTAAAATCTTGTATATGAAATAAATGCTGTCAAGATGAATGGCAGGAAATGACAACAAGAGTTCTAGAGAACAGACGCCGATCGCGAGCAGCACCTACAGGTGCGTTATTTCCTACACGTATGGGCTATAAACGAGCTTGCATTGAACCAGTTTGACAAGTTCGCCAGCATTGATGGTGGCAGCGCATGTGGAATGAAACGCGAGTGCTCAGCGGACCAGAAGAGCAGCAAGGACCCAAGAACACTTGACTCACATGACTGTCCCTCTTCAAGGTAATGGCAACGCACAGCGTCATCTCCAGAGAAGACCTCATCTGTCCTCGGTGTACGGACATCTACTGCTTCCCCGTTCTCCTCCATTGTGGACATAACGTTTGCAAAGTTTGCCTGCAGCAGTTCTGGGAATGGAAAGGATGTCAAGAGTGTCCGGTGTGTCAGGCGGTGTCTGTTCCCAAAAGACCTCCCATCAATTTGGCGCTGAAGATAGCGGCGGATCAGTACCACATGGAGAAGATGAGTCAAGACCGTTGCAGGTTTCACGAGGAGAAGCTCAGCGTCTATTGTCAGAACGACGAGGAGCCCATTTGCCTGGTGTGCCAAATGTCCAAACAGCATAAAATTCACGAGTGCTGTCCGCTGGATGAGGCTGCCAAGCAGAAAAAGGTACAAAATAGAAAACTCGATCACATCATGCTGCTCACAAAAAGTTAGGGATGAAAAATGGACCGAGATAATCAGGATGCATTCTTTGTGATGCTGTTCACATTTTTTCGTGATGAGCTCAAGATCGCGCCGAACTACTGATCAACGGTACCTCACAATTGGCAGGATTTAAACAGCACGTTCCTCGTTGAGCTCGTGTCGCGGTGTCATCGGCAGGTTGAAACAGATGCACTGGAAGAGTCACAGGAAGGCATGAAAGTGAACAATTCGATTCATGGGTCGACCCCGCTGTGAATTTTTGCTTTTGGACGACAGCAAGTGAGGCAAAAATGCCTGAAAACGGTCGGACGCGCGTTAAAAAATTTGGATGCGGGAATTAAATTTCACTTGGGAAAGTTCGAGGGCGTTTCAAGTTCCCCCTGATACAAAGACAGTAACTCGTCTTTCGTTTTGTGAGGGGAATACCTTCAAATGTTCCGCATATCTTTGTTGTTGTGAGCGATAAGTCGCCAAACAAAAATGATTTGTAGTGATACATTTTTTTTCTATTCAAACAATGAACTGCTTATCAGAATTTTATTCCGCCAAATGTTCTCATCGGCGTCAAAGAATCCTTATCGGTTTGGCCCCCATGATCTTCAGAAAACCTTAATTTTACCATTTAAACATTATGAGACCGTAAAAGTGAACCGTGACATTGCGAAGGAAGACTTGACTGTACCACCCGGAAGCCGTCTATCTCCAACTTTTTGTGAGTACAACATTTATGAGGTAACGACCCTAAAGGTTGACACTTCCATGTTATTGTGAACATGTTAGAAAGACATTTCAGACAGGCTGGAGCCTCTGAAGAAGAAGCTGCAGACTCTCAACAAGACGAAAGAAAACTGGGAAAGAACGCGGACATTTATACAGGTTTTATTTACAACGCACACACACACACACACACACACACACACACACACACACACACACACTCCAGTGTTCATGCTTTGACTTAAGAGGCTACGGTCACATTACAGAGGCAAGCGGACGAAAACAACCGAACCATCAGGGAGGAGTTCCAGAAGTTGCACACGTTCCTTTTCGAAGAGGAAGACTCCCGACTTCAGGTGCTCGCGCAGGAAGTCGAAGTGAAGGTCAAAGTGATGAGCCTCAAGCTGGAGTTCATTGAGAAGCAGATGAAGACCTTAGCGTCTGTGATCAGGGACGCAGAGAGAAGACTGAAAGGAGACGATTTATCTTTCTTGGTGGTACGCACAAACACACGGAACTTTTCTTCTTCAAAATTCTTAATCGTGGCTTTTAAATGTCTCGTTTTTACTCTGTAGGACTACAAAGACACCAAGAAGAAGTGAGTGTGTGCAAGTGCCCAGGATGCATTACACAGTCCATGAGATGATGATGATGATGATGATGATTTTTTTTTTTTTTTAAATACAGGCTCAAATGCAATATCAGAGAACCAGAAATAATCCGAGACATCCTGATCAACTCTGCCGCACATCAGGCATCACTTAAATTTCAAGTTTGGAAGAAGATGGAGCGCCTTGTTAAATATGGTGAGTTCTCAAAGAAGGGACTTTTTTTTTTTCTTCATCAGTAGATCAAATGAGGAGACGGTGTTGAAGCGCTTTGAGTAGCGCTTCAAGAGCTATACAAGTGAAACTCTACTTACCAGGAATTAGTCTCTTGTGGATCTGAGAAGATGCAGCGGTACACTCAGCTGACATCAGTGCTGGCAGCATAAATTCAATTCCCACTCTGAAACAGTGTTAATGTTGGATTGAATGGTCGTCTATATATCTGCCCTGTGATTGACCGACGACCAGGGTTAAATTAGCCATTATCCAGCTCACGGCTCTCTTAACAATCCTCCAGTTCCGATCACGTTGGATCCCAACACGGCCCAGGCCAACTTGGAGCTGTCTGAGGAGCTGAGCTGCGTGCGGTACAGCAGTCAGCGGATGCTCCCGGACAATCCGGAACGCTGCACGGGAGGAGTGTGCGTGCTCGGTGCGGGCGGCTTCGTGTCCGGGAAACACAGCTGGACGGTGGACGTGAGCCGGGGTAAAGACTGGTACATCGGGGTGGTCCGGGAGTCCATCCAAAGGAAGGGGGCCATGTCCCTCAAGCCATCCGACGGGGTCTGGATCATTGGAGGCATTATAGGGGGCGTCCTGTGGGCTCAGACGTCACCTCGCACGCGACTGGAATGCAAGCAGAAACCCGAAAGGGTTACGGTGGAGCTGGACTACGACAAGGGCAAGGTGGCGTTCATCAACGCTGTAGATTCAAAGACCATTTTCGTATTTAAAGACAAGTTCACCGAGAGGATCTTCCCTTACTTCTCTACTGGGATTCATGATGAGGGCAGCGGCTCCTTCCCCCTCACCATCTGCTCTCAGACCGTCACGGTCGCCATCTCAGACAAGTGAAGACCGTATCCGTACATCCAATCAGTTATTGCTCCATCATCTATTAATCCACTGATCATCCATCCATCTTCATCCACCCAGTTGAACCATCCATCCATCCCTCTCTCCAGCCATCCATTCCCATATCAATCAATCCAGCCATTCACCCACCTTCACTTCATCCAGACATGCATCTGGCCATCGAGCCATTCAACCAACTCTTGATCCAACCACAGATCCGTCTCTCATCCATCATCGTCATCTATCTACTTGTCTGCTGATCTGGCGTCTGTCCGTCCCCCCTTACATCATCTACAGCACAGGTGTCAAACCCAAGGCCGGGGGGCCAGATCAGGCCTACCACGTCATTTTACATGGCCCGCGAAAGCAAATCAAACATGTCAACTTCTATGATGCTTGCTTAAATCCGTGTCAAAAATCAAATTCTCATATGTAATAAATAAGAGAAATATAAGTTTTCTTGTTCCTATGCCCCTCATAACAGTAATTTAAACAATGAATAAACCATGATTCTTGACTTCTTTATATGGTTTCACAGTAATAACGGCCCTCCAAGAGAAACGGTAACTACACCTTGGCCCGCGACAAAATTGAGTTTGACACCCCTGATCTATCATAGTCATCCAATGATCTATCCATCATCCATTGCTCTTCCCATTCATCCACCAGTCATCCATCCAACCAAACATCTAGCATCGGTCAAGCCTGACATACAGTATGTAAATTGTGTTGTATGTAGTACATGCAACATGTAAACTGTACACACATAAATGACAAGTTGCCCACCCACTCGGCACTTACTTTGACAACATCCACATATGAATATCAAAAGATACAGATTGTTTTATGAATGAATGTGTGCAGATTACCACAAATGTGCTTTGCTTGCCAAACTTGGCTGTAACAAGTTTCGCTCTGAACGACCAATTTGACGGAAAAACAAATTGCATTATTGTCGTTTCACTTCTATTGTTGTTCAACCCACGCGTACACGATCACCGTACTGAATGTGAAAATACAAGTCTGTCTGTTCAAGGAAAAAAACGGCTCGGCATTGTCAGACATTCATTAAGTCACTCCAGCTATCACAATGCTGTAATTCATGCCAGACTTGTTCCTTCTTCATTGTCTATTATGCTTGTTGTTGTTGTTGTTGTTGTTTTTTTAACCTTGTGTTGTGATGCCAGTAAGTGAGTCCCTCTGTAGAAACCAATAAAATACATGCTGATTTAGAAAATATATCCACATTTGTGAATTTTACTGTCATTCATTTATGGCCCAGTCTAGTATCTGTGCTCTTTGACAACAAAGTCATGTTTGTTGTTATAACGCATGCAGAATGTGGCTTGGCATCGTGCTGCTGAAATGAGTAGGGACGTCCCTGCAAATACGTTGCTTGGATAGCAGCATATGCCGCTCAAAAATCGCTATGTACAGTACCTTCCAGCATCAATGGTGTCTTTATAGATGTGCAAGTTACCCACACCTTGGGTCATCACACCCCTCCACACCAACACAGATGCTGATTTTTGAACTTTGCGCCGATAACAATCAGGACATGACGGTTCAAAAAACAAATGAAATGAGGACTCGTCAGCCCACAGCACCTTTTTCCACTTTACATCAGTACATCTCTGATAAACTACGGTCCAGAGAAGCCGCTGGTGTTTCTGGGTGTGGATTATATGGCTTTTACTTCAAATTGCATTTGTAGATGTAGCAATGAACAGTGTTAAGTGACAATGGTTTTCGGAAGTGTTCCTCAAGCTACGTATGTGGTAATATCCTTTACATAATGATGCCTGCTGTCATTGCCGTGCCTCCTGAGGGATGAAAAGTCACGAGCATTCAATGGTGGTTTTATGCCATGCCACTTATTAACGGAGATTTCTCCGGAGTTTCTGAATCGTTCGATAAGATTGAGGCCCATAGATGATGAAATCCCTAAATTCATTGCAATGGTATGCTCATGTTGAGAAATGTTGCTGTTAAACTGTTGGACTACTTGCTCACGCACTTGT
>NW_017805481.1:1425436-1433555 GCF_001891065.2 Hippocampus comes | reverse complement strand
CGGGGGCCGACAATCGTAGGTGTTAAACCTGTTTAGCATTTACCCCAGTAAATACTGATGTATGTCAACTTACGATGGTGGTGTGAAACCAATCAAATGCCAATTAAGCGGGAATGACAATTGGGCCGAATTTGGGCATTTTGCCTTCTTACGATCATGTGGGTCATTTGGGAGTACACACCACACGATAAAAAGAGTAGGGACACACTTGCAAATTATTTCTTCATCATGTGCAGGGTCTTTGACGTTTTCAAAATCAGATAAGATGTTGAAAATCGCTCTATGTAACCCCGCTTTAACCCTTTGGGGGACAGCGGTTACTGCTGATCATGTTATCGGGTTACAGGGTGCATGATAGGGTTCAATAGGAGGGCCACCACTAACCTGATAGAGAGGACCAGGGATCGGCGCCTCTCGGTGAAATTTGTTGCGTTTGGACTGTAAATGTCAGGAAGAGATACACTCGCACTTAAATAGCCGCCCATAATCTCCCTGTATTATCCTAATTGAACCCATGGGCGGCCAAGCGCCCATCAATAGCTGAGCTCATCTGCAAATTAATAAAACATGGACCCTCACCAAACCTACAGTATGCCCGAGCTACTTAGAACCACTAGAGGAGAGTGTTTCGAGTCACCGCCAAACGAAATGGAAGCGCAATAAAGTGTTGGCGTTGGGCTGTGCAGCAGAGACGACTCCTTATGGCTCCCGACGCCCCGCCGCGATTCCCCAGGCGAGCGCCGTTTCCGCCTCGCTGTCTCCGTGTTGCAAATGATCATTAAAGCCATCGTCCAACTGGTCAGTGGTGTTTGAATGAGCGTGGACACGTGTCGGCAGGTGGATTTCATCAGAGACATTCCAGTCACCGCAACGCCCCGACACCCAAAGTGACTCCAGGAACAAGTGAATCATTCCAGTTTTAAATACAGCGGTGGATACGGACCAAGCCTCACCTCAAATAACAAACGCTTCCATAAAACTGATTAGAATTGCCGAAAGGAAATTTCAACCATAAATATACCACAAGCTGTGTTGCCAAAACACATTTCAAACGCTTCCAAATATCCTCAGGCTCTTGTTGTACATTTAAAAATACATTGCTATAAACATCTTCCAGCGAAGGATCCAAATACACAACGCACAGCACCTGTACGTACACGTCAACCATTTTGAAGATGTTGACGAATTAGACACAAAGAACAATTGATGGCGCCCAGATGGTGCACATGATCCCGTGGCGGCCTACGGTATGCTAACGGGAAGTGACGCTGCTTCACAGAACGAGGTTGCTAGTTCCACTCACAGACAACACAAAATGGCGGTTGTTGATAGTTTGCGCGATTACGCATTTTTATGCTTCACAAAACATTTATGTTTGAATTTTGAGAGGCTTGGAACGGATTAGGGCATTTACATGGAAAACGCGTCTCTACTTACAAAATATCTTCCAGAACCAATTAATTTCATAAGTAGAGGTACCACTGTATCGTCAAGAAAATTTGGGGGTCGAGTTCCCCTTTACAGTCATCAAGAAGTACCGGGCGGGCTTTTCAGCGGCGTCTTTGGACAGTGAGTCTATTCCGGGCTGATGCGTCTTGCGTGATGCCGGAGACAATGAAAGCGGCGGTCCTCATCATAAGACCTCCATCTTAATAACAACGAATCCTGGAGGGCCGTAAAAAGCAGCGAGAGGTTATTAAAGACATCTATCAAGTCCACGGCGCCAATGATCACCCCTCTGTCGAACGTGAAAGCAAGGCCACGGCGACCAACCGTTACTTCTTTTTCTTTCTATCGCACCAACAACAACAACAACAACAAAAGCCACGGTGGATGATCAGGGACTTCCAAAAGTCGAAAGTGCCATTGCCCTCCGAGGGAAAGACTTAACCCGGCCTTGTGTTTAGTTTTTTTGTCCATTCATGTACAAAAAAATGTTCCGACATAAAATCGAGAATGCTGTAAAAAGCCGAACGGTCGCAACCTCTTGACGAGCCGTCAGAAACCGGCGGCGGGATCGAACAAGGAGAAAGATGATGACATCACACAGTCATGGATACACGACTGAGAATTACAGCAACCAAAAAAAAAAAAAAAAAAAAAAAAGCTAAACTAAAGAAGTTCCTCCAAAGAAAGCAATGAGTAATGCATTGGATGGAGTGGAGTTAATGACTAGCATGCCACTAGCATGAGCCATGCTGCATGCTCGGCGGCACTAAGACATATGCAAGCGGTTCCAATTTTTTTTTATTCTCGGAAGAGCTTAAAAAAAAAAAATCCAACTTCATTACTATTTTCTATTTTTTTATCTGGAACATTTTATCTCTTACTATCACATGAAAGAATCTTTCATTCTTTTCAAAACCTTGCCAGTGTGAATTTTTCTTCATGTTGAAGTGAATACTAAGTTTTTATCAGGAAAAACTGGACTTTATTCCCATCATGACTTTTTCTCTAAAATTACGTTTTTAAAAAAATTAAAATTACAACATTTTCACTGAATATTTGGGAGTTTTATAAGAAAAACACAAAAAAGTAGAGCCTTTTTTTTAAATTCCTTTATTCCAATTCAGAAAACAATGACAAATTTGACCTGTTTTCTTTTTGGGGGGGGGGGGCGATGAATAAAAATACGAAATTTCCTAATTTTCTTTTACATTAATTTCACAAACAACAATTTATACACGCACAACTGTGTTCTAAGGATTTTTATCACACACAAAAAAAAAACATGACTTAATTCTAAGACTATTCTTTGATGTTAGCATAATTCCCATTTAGTCATTTTCTGCTTTTTTTTGTCACAATCAATAAAAAAGAAAAAAAATGAGCTGGCTAAGAATTTTTTTTCCATTGTGTAGATTTTTTTATTAAAGTCATTGTCGTCTCTAAAGGTTGAATTAAACCTTTCCCACAAACCTTTAAAAAAAAAAATGTTACGGGCAAGTATGCTAATAGGCTAATAAATGACGCAACGTTATTCTCGCCACATTTTGATGCACCCCAACAGTTCTTCGTACCTGACCTATCTTCCGAACAAAAATTGACTCGGTGCGCAAAGCCATTGGTGGCATTTTGCACAGCCTCGCGCACGGAGGCCATGTGGCCTACATGTGTGTTTGCTAACGCTAACGTTCGGATTATTTGCCATTATGAGTGTCTGGCGTGATGTAACAAAGCGTAATGTCAACTTTCATTACCAGTTGTGGAAATCAGGCGCGAGTGTTGAAAGTTGACGCGTTTGATTAACATAAAATAAAAATAGGCCCTCACTCAGCGCCATTGTCGCCGTCTGTAAAAAAGAAAAGCGGAGCCTAGAGGACATTAAGTGGGGAATTTATGACCGGCGTATATTTGAGAGGAAGGTCGCTAAACCTTATGAAGTCTCCCGATTGCTTTCTCGGACTCGCTCCGGCGCTTTCCTCCCTGTTGCTTCGGAGTGGCGACCATTTCCCCCCCCGGCTTTATTTTCATTGGCTTTTAAGGATGTACGCTCAATAGTTTGCCTTTCAACACACGTACGGCGCATGAGAACACACAAAGAAAACCGAGGGGGCATTCAAAGGAGAAAAAAAAAAAAAGATGGGGATTTTCCCGCTCAATGCCTGTCCAGGGGTCGCGCACGGCAGGTTTTAAAGGGTTTCTCCCGGTCCGGGCGCGCCATTGTTGCAGCGGAGGGGACGAGGAGGGAGGGGGGTGGGGGGCATTAATTGATTGTTCGCTTCCCTTTGGTGAAGTGGCTTCATGAAGGTTGCTGAAATACAAGCCATTCTCTCTCAGGCTGCCGGAGCACAGCGCAGTTGTAGATTAGCGGCGGCCTTCCACGGTATCGCTGGAAATTGCCCTGGCACGTTTTTTAATCTGCCATCTCCCGGGCTCTCATAACACTTTATGGCTTTATACGTCTCATCAGCTTTTACAGGCCAGCATCACACAAAAGATCACTTTCTGAGTGTTTTTTGTCCACCCCCCCCCCCCCAATCCCTTTCAATCCTTCAGTCAAATTTCTGGATTTATTTATTGAAATCTACTGTCTGCACCATGATGTCAAGGCAGCGGAAGAGTAAGTGGCGCTTTGAAAGGATCTGTGGCTGAATTCGCAGGCGAGCATGAATGTGTTCAAGTAGACATTTATTGGAGTACAATGCAAGCCGATTTTTTTATTTCAATTTTTTTTTCATCTCCACAGTTTTCGTGCTAACATTTTACTCTACTGATAGAAATCGCTCCTTTTTAATGCCCTTATTAAATGACCAAATATGGTTCCTTCCCAGAAAGAAAAAAGGAACCAATCAATGTTCCTCATCAATAGAAGCGAAAAATATCAAATGCTGTGCCTCACCCCATTTAAGTTTGCCAAATATGGTTCCGTACTCGATTGAGTTCACCCTTTCGGGGGACAGCGGTTACTACAGTGGGCAGCTTATCATGTTATCAGGGTGCACGAAAGGGTTAAACATCAATGTGGCCACTATAGATAAGATCCATGTCCGATCAAGATTTAACATCCAAGCTACCATATATGGTTCCTAATCAGATAGTTGACAACAATTTCCCAAATGCGGTTCCTTCTCAGAAAAAGAGTCAACATTGGAAGTGACCAACCATTGTTGCTCAACCAAGAAAGAGTTCACTTTCAAGTTGCCAAGTGTGGTTCCTTTCAGATAACGAATGTTGTAATATGGTTTCTTATCATAGTTAAACGTGAAAAGCTTACAAAAACAGGTCCTCTCTGCATGAAAAGTTGACATTTAAAGTTCTCCAATATGGTTCCTTGACCAATTAAGGGTTAATATTGAAGTCGGCGGTCAACATTTCTTTCTGGCTGATTAGGGGGCAACAGTTGTGGAGTGGGATTTTATTTTTGGGGCATATCACATGACACAAGACATGACAATAGATTACATTTCACAATAATCAGGGTTTACTGATTGCCTGGAACGAATCCTGCAAGTTTCATGAACAATGGCATGCAAAGAACAATGGATGCCTGGGGCGAACAACGGGTTTTTAAGCCCCTTCGGCATGCCCGGTAATAAATTTTTTCAATGGGGTGGGGGGGGCGGGGGGGTCCAGGATGTCCACATAAGTTTAAACCTGCAGCCCCTGCCGATTGGCCCGGCCCTCCGCACAAGAAGAAAAGTTGAGCCAGTGTCGTTGGCAAGTATGCTTCCTATGTATTAAAGCCGAACATGAGTGTCGATGTTCCAGTCACCCTGAAACGATGTGCCAGGATTGGCATGGCAAAGTTACTCCATTTGACTCATCCCCAAAAAAACCCCCCCCAAAAAAAAAAAAAAACACGGTTGTCACACATGCGCCGGAGCAGATGGCGCCATACCCACGCATGGCAACAGCTGGAATGGAAAGCACATCTGCCCCGACTGGGTCAGAGCGCGAAAATGAGAGAGCCTGACTGCTTTTTTTTTTTTTTTTTTTTAAGCTTTCGCGCTGACCTTCTCTTCCATGTTTTTCCCCTTTCGATCTGTGGTGGGAATGCAGCACCGGTGGGGGTGCTCTTCCACTGTCTGATTCACACACAATGACCTATCGGGGAGGGGGGGCAAACATCCGGCCCAATAGCGTGGTTCACACTCCCGTACACATGGCTGCGCTCTTTGTGCTCCGGCCGCTTTCCCTGCTTTTTTTTTTTTTTACCTCCTTTGCTCTACGACCACGTCGCTCGCCCGCGCGACTTTTATTGACAAGGCGGCAGGATGGATGAACTCAGGTATCATTTATTTGGATGGTGCCATTTTGCCTTCAGCGCTGGCGTTTTACTCCAACAAGTCGTGATGTTTGCACAGGTGTGCCGTGTTTGTTTCATTATGGGAATGCTGAGAGGTGAGCAATCATTAATGACACTGACCCTCCACATATCTGCAGTTTGGCATTCACAAATTTGTTTAGTGACAGATTTTTTTTTGGGGGGGGGGGGGCTGAAAAACTCCCCTTCATGCAGGTCAAAGCAGTAACGGTACTGGTTTTTCACCATCTTTTGGATAGCTGTCCAATTTCCGTCACGCTAGTTTCAGCTACGCTCTAACAAGTTCAGAATGAAAAATGAAATCAGGGGCATGAAATGGGGGACAACCAGGGATGATTTTTCAAAAAATATTACTTGAATACTCTTCTACTATACAATCATACAGACAGTTTTAGCGTAAATGACTTCAAAGCGTTATAACAGCGCATTGCTGATGCGTTCGCTAGCCCGCGTATGGGGTTTTGGATTGTTTGTTAGCATTAGGCTAGTAGAATTTTTTTGAAGGCAAAGCTTTGTGGCGACTTTAAATACACGTATAATTCTCTTTGTTTTATGTTTATCTTGACAGTAAACTGTAACTAGAGGTGGTAATTATCATCTTAAAGCCTCTTTTTAGAAGAACTGTTCAAACGGCAAAAAAAAAAATAATAAATCCAGTCCAACAAAACCAAACAGTGGCTCGTATCTCAAAAAACCCACAAGTCAGGTCACTGACGTTTCAAGACACCAGCGTATTTTTTTCTCTCGTGGAATTTGTGAGTGAACGAGCGCGTCTTCGACTCCGCGTCTCCTCCATCACCTTCCGCTTCCATACATCTCACTGGGGCCCGTCCCGTTTTGCCATCAATCTGCCGTCGGTCGTGTCTAATGAGCTCATTAAGCATCGGCGAGCGCTAATAACAGCCGTGGTAGTGATCCACTACGGCGGTAGTGACGAGACCAATCAGCGCTCTTTTGTTTTCAACGGCCCGCAACTCCACCGCTGGAAAAGGCTTTGTCGCCGCGTAACTCGCACATCTGTCTCGCCTGATGCCGTGCGCTTTTTTTTATTGGGTGTGAAATTGCTCATTACGACGGTTCTCTTTCCGCATGGGGCTAAACGCGTGCGTATTTTCACGCGCGCATGCCGCGCCGGCGTTATGGCGGCCAATCAACAATAAGGTGACGCGTTTCAAGTCGGCCTGGAAGCATTTTAAGCTTAATGTGGGTGCTTCTTTCGCAGCAGTAACTGATGAGGGATTTGTAAGCTTCCCGGGGATGTGGGATATAAATTTGTACAGCTTTAAGTTTGGAAAATTCTCCCTTTGTTTTGCCAGCAGTCGCTTGACTCCCTGCGACAAAGATGTGAGCGCGTCTCCGAAACATTGGTTCTACAACTATATATATCCTCAAAGTGATTCGGACGGCGGCAAAATATTGGGAATAAAAAGATGACTGACTCACTTTTAGCGAGATGTTGGTTGTATCCACGCAACACAGATGTGAAGCACTTCTCAGGGCAGAGCTTTGACAACCAAATAGCAGTTTGGTGATTCCCAGGACAGCAAAATCGTGGGAAAGAATCTTGGTGGATGAATATTGAGCTTGCCTGACTTTTAACCAGACGTCGGGGGACTCCATGCAACACAGATGTGAAGCCGTTTTCAGGGACAGTACTGAGAAAAGTAAATATCAATTTGGTTATTCACTGGACAGGAAAATGTGGGGAATTAAGACTATTTTAACAGATTGTGCACTTTACTCACTTTTTGACAGAAGTCGGTCATCCCATGCAACACAGATATAAAGCACTTCGAAACAGTGCTTGTATAACTACACCTTCATTAAAAGATTCTCGGACAGCGAAATCTTGGGAATAAAAACTACTGATAAGATTTTCTTCTTCTTATTATTATTTTTTTAAATTATTTTTTGCCAGATATCTGTGGACGCCATGCAACACAGAAGTGAAGCGGCATCTCAGAAACAATAAATATCAATTTCATGATTCGCTAGACAGAAAAAATAACACAGACCTTGTTATTTCCTGACTTCCTGTTCTGAAAGAATACACCACAGACATGTTTATTCACGTTTCGATTTGGAATCGAATGTGTGGCGTTCTCAGTTTCTTGGAAATTAAGGATACTAGAAGGATTTTGAGCTTTAGGTTTTAAAACCTACTGCCGTTATCCTGCACACATATGTGTGTGTCTGTGCGAAGGCAGCTGCTTAATGAACACCACAGTCTCATCCCATCAATAAACGCACATCTACCAATTTAATGGCTCAATCCCAGCCAGTGACGTTTTTTTTTTTTAATTCTCAATCCCGCCCGTAATCTAACGACCTTTAAACGTCTGCCACCCCCCC
>NW_017805481.1:1414295-1425423 GCF_001891065.2 Hippocampus comes | reverse complement strand
CCCCCCCCCCCTTCCTTCCCTCGCCACTTTTGGCAGACACATTTGGATCTCGTTGAACGCGTTTACATCCTGCACAAATGGAAAGCACATGGCGGCCTGACCCACCTGGTTGTGATCAACAACCAGGGGGGTTGGGGAAGAAGACGACCACGAAGCGCCCCGGTCGCAGCTAGCGGAGCCAGGCTAGGAAACACCTTTTTTGATACTACTTACGGCTCCCGTTTAGTTCCGCTTGGTTTCACTTACTCCCTCGGATTTTTTTTTTTTTTCATGCGTTTCCAGTTGACTGGCTGGCAAGGGGGAGTTTGGCCACAAGGGGGCGTGCGGGAATACAAAATGGGAGATCATGAATTGAAAATGTTTGATTGGTTTGTTTTTTTTATTTCGAAAGGTCATATAAAAATATATGAGAGTTAAAATACAAACAAGATTTAACCCACAAATGCTCAGAATAGGGAATAAAATATTGACGTGGCATCATATTTGTGTAATTGAGATGGCGAATGGTTGTTTGCTTGTGTGCCCTGCAATTGGGTCCGGCAACGAGTTCGCTCACGGTGTACCGCGCCTGCTGCCCGAAGACGGCCGGGAGAGGCTCCGGCACGCCCAGCGACCCTCGTGAGGATAAAGCGGATCAGAAAATGGATGGATGGAAGTATCTGGGCTCCATTGGTTTGTCATCCGTCTGGGCTGTCATAAAGCGGAGGCAGCTGCCAACAAGTGTGGTGTTGTTGACGTCAACACGATAAAGGAAAAGAGGTAGCGAATAGAGCAGAAACTTTCCTTATCTTTTTTTTTTTTTTTTTGAACGTCATCTTCATTTTTGTGACAAAAAGGAGATGAAAGTAAAATTACGGTGCAAGCCTTTTTTGTTCAATTACATCGGCATTGTTCCTTGCTGTCGATGTTGGATTATGCGAGCATCGTTGATGGAAGGCAATTTGATGCCCTGCCGACGTCTGATAAAGATGAAGTAATTTGGCGCTACACTATCAAATAAACATTTAGAATAAGATACTTTAGGGGCAATGCTTCACAATAATAAGGTGATTTAATAACTATCATAGCTATTTTTCTTTTTATTTGAAACATTACAACAATTTTGTAAACTCCTGATCTTTTGCATCGTGGTCATCATCTCCAACTGTGCTTTTTTTTTTTCTTCAGGATTTCTCTTTTAGTCTTCAGACTTTGATGGTACCATCACTTTCCCAGCATCAAAAGTTTGGTGAAAAGAAACAAATCCATCAAATAAGACAGCAAATGTCCTCCAAACTTTATAGCCCGTGATGCCCCCCCCGCCGGCGAGTTTTTGCTTGTTGTTCCTGAAAGAATTTCCTGATATTTGCCGTCACGTGGTCAGCATAAATAATCTAAGTGCTGCACTTCATGACGTGGAATGGATGTGGATGTTTTGATGTGTGTGCGCGTAGCCTCCATTGAGTGCATGTTGGTAATGGGGGCATTGGAGAACACGATGACCTTGACCGGCCTCCCGCCCCACCCCCTGTGATCCCGTCCGTGCCCCATCTCACGCCACATCTGCTTCGACCATCTCCACCCCCACCGCCTCCACCTCATCAATCCTGCGTGTCATCATTGCCACAATCGTGTCTATTGCCAAAATAAGCCGCGACACGGAGACGTGAAAAAATGATGAATGGATTTTTCCCGGACGGTGGCGGCGGCGGCAGAGGAGGAGGCGCCCCACTCAAACGCATCTCTCCCAAATCCATTTTTCACTCGCTTGCCTCAGCCACATTTCTGTTATCCGTTAAGCAAGTGGTCCTGTTCCACAAATATACTTCTCCAAAAATAGGGCAGTGTTTTTTTTTCTTAAGATGTTGGGTCCTCGCAATGTTTTTTTATTTTTATTTTTTGTGTGTGTGAGGGAACCACCCAACGGCTATATTTGATCGGTTTTTGCTACGTGGATGATTCCATTGCCATTTATCAAAGGCATTCCATACTTGTGTTCATTTTCTCGAGCGCTCGTCCTCACTGGGGTGTCAGATGATTTGGACCCGATCCCTGCTGACTTTGGAGTGTAGTACGCAGTCCGCGGTGCAAGCGACCATTCTTACTATGGACAATGTAGAGTCACTAATGAAGGAGAACATCTCATTTAAAATCATAAGCCTCAACGCTAACTGCAATAGGATGTCAACTTTTCTTCTGTTTGTGTCCAAACCAGCATTTTCTACACGCCATCTCGGCAAGATTTGTGGAATTTGTCACGGTGGGAATGCATGACTGCACGTTGTAGTCGAGAATGTGTCACTTTTCTCCCACTATCTAATTCTCATGAGAAATCTTAAAATAGCTGAGATATTGGTCGAAGTGGAGGTGGGGGGGGGGGGCAGTCTGGAGCTAAACTAAAATGTTCTGGAAAAAATACAGCTCAAAAATAAAATTAAAAAATATATACAGGCAACAAATCTGGTGAGACTTTAGCTTGATTTGGTTTTTACCCGCAGATGGATGCACCTGGACACTAAATACTGTCAGTCAATGAATTATGCATGTCGTCATTGTGCATCCAAATTGTGTTTAGAATCAGATTTTTGTTGAATTTTTACAACCGAATACTTCGGATGATGTTTTTTTTCCCCCCCAAACCTGTACACAGGGAATACTATCCACAATTTTCTTTAACCCTTTCAGGGACAGCAGTTACTGCAGTGGACAGATTATCATGTTATCAAGTTACAGGGTGCACGAAAGGGTTAAACTACCAGTAATGCTGAAACTAAACCAAAACGAAGCATTTTTGAAGACACTAAAGCAAATCAAAATGAACACAGCAGCTCTGAAAACTAATTAAAATTGGCTAAATCGCAAAAAAATTATAAAATAAAAAACCAGCATGCATACAGAGAGAGCGGCTTTCACTTTCTGCCTCTCACTCTCACACACACACACACACACACACACACACACACACACACACACACACACACACACACACACACACACACACACACACACACACACACACAAACATTCGGCTTCAACAGGTACGCCGCGACGAAGTTGCATACAGTGGGTGTGTGACGCCGAGGGATACAACGCTTCCCGCCATACTCAGGACAGCCTGCAAGTTGTGTTACGCCCTCTTAGGCACCGTCAGCTTTTATTTATGTTTGCACCTTGGCCAACTCGGTTTTCTCATCATCGCTGTGCCTTCTGTAATTAACGTTTTGGCAATTCCAAGATTTCGCCGGGCATCCACGGCAATCACACCCATCTCATGTTTGCCCCTTGTGTTGTCTCAACAACAGTTCGTATCCGAATGAAGACGAGTGCAACAGAAACTGGGTAGACATTAGATACAGTGACATATTTCACTTCCAACGAGACTTTTTCATGTTTTTGCACGACTGGAAAGCAAAGCGGAAAGGAATCAAGAACCAGGCGGAAGAAATGACGTGTGCGTGTGAAAGGGAAAACCGAAGGGCGGTGATGATGTTACGCCGGATGACAAAGCTGCCATGTCTGGTGACACGTCGCACCTCCGATTACAAACTAGTACAAAGTGTTCTGAACTGAATTCTGTGACATAGAGGAATGAATGAAAGGTATTACAAATTAATGCAATTGTATTGTTTGGTATGTTGTCCCTCCGGACATGAAACTTGGGTCACGTTTGTTGACTTAAAAGAAGCGAAGAACTAGTTTCTCCACTGTCATATGATTTGAATGACTGCGTGACACAGTTGGCTTTGTCATAGCCAACCTGTGTTTCACCCCCGTGCATGAATTCTCTCTCATCATATCCGAGCCGTTCCGTATTTTCTTCGAGGCAAAGCGCCAGTCGTGGGTATCTGGCGGAAATCTAACCCTTCGATCGGAATCAACTCGGCATCCAATTCCAAAGTGTGGAACTTCTCAATAGTAACGTTCAAGTCTTCAAATAAACATTTGCGCGGCGGTGGACAGAAGTCGGAGTATCAGCAGAAAAAAAATCTGTGTGAGAACGGGAACGCCATGCAAGCATGCAGGAAAGCCTGAAATTCCAGCCCGGAAGCTCAGAACAGGAAGGTTGTAAAATAACGCCGATAGATGCTAACATTAGCATGTGCAGCAAGACTGAACTTTGAACGATACTAGGTTTTGAAAAACACATTGTCAAATCTACACGAACACAAGTGTGGTTTTAAAAAAAAGAACAGATTTAGCTCACTGGTAAGTGGAACTATTTTCTTTTTTTTTTCTTTTTCAGAATAGCAACACAAAAATAAAATGCCAGCCAGCTGACTCTTTTTAGAACAAGCTCGCGGGCTGCTCATGCGAGCCACGAGGACGACCTGTTACCCGCGAGCACGCTCTTGGTGACCATCCATTTTTCTACACAACATCTTGATTTTTCTCGGCTATGAATCCTCATTTGATACACAGTACGCGGGTGATTCTTTTTTTTTTTCTTGATAATCATTCCGATTTGGTAGAATGGCGAAGATTCTTTTATGTCAGCGGTCAATCTCACAAGACAATGTTTTTACTTTGCGGGCACTTTAAAAATGTTCAAATGTGACTTTTGATTTCGCCGGTACCGTCAACAATTGGAATGAATTCTTATTTCCGACGGAACGATGGTTTTGAAATCGAAAGTCAACGCGGACATAATTTGGTGACGTTGCAGCCGTGACCCCCCCCCCCCACACACACACACAATAATCAACTGTTCGACTAATTAGGCGCCAATTTCAACCGTAATTAATAAACGTCCTCTTTTAATTACAGAGAACATTTCTTGAGATCATTTGTTATTATTTTTTTTCCTCGTGCCTTTTAAAAGCAATCCTCAGCGGAATCACGCCGAGTCTCTGACATCAATTATATCAAATAAGACAAAGTGCTTCTTGTTAAAACCACGCCGTGCGCACACCCACTCAGCACACACACACACACATTTTCAATGAAGGACGTAGCGCTTCGGGTAAAAGACGCTTTCCGACATTTGTGCCGAATCTCATGGAGGTTTGTGTCATTTCCAGGAGTCCGCCAGCCTCACCGATATGACTAAGAAGAAGAATTGCACATGTAGAAACACACACGCACGCACAAGTCTCATTTAATCTTTTATGATGCGCCTGGAATTTGGAAAGGTGCATTTGGCAATGCTGACCCTCCAGGGTGCCTGAAGCCAATTAAAAATATGTGCTGATCAAACAGCTTGCCTTCACCAAGCACGCACCACTGTCCCCACCCCACCACCACCATCACCAGAGCCTTGCGCTTTGCTTGGGTTTGAGGGGGTGGAGGCGGGGTGGGTATTGCCTCTCCCGCTTCCACCAAACAAGCAGCAACACAGATCTGGTTCAAGGTTCAGCTGCTCCCATTAGCTGCACATTACGGAGGGCAACGACCAGCCAGTGGAAGCCCCGGAAGAGAAATCTTCCAAATCACAATCAAACGACTGTGAGAAAATGTCACAAGAGCCACAGAGGTTCCTTTTTATTCCCCCTCCACACACACACACACACACACACACACACACACACACACACACACACACACACACACACAAGGGAACGGGCTGAGTCCACTGCCTTCCAGTTACTTATTTGACAAATGAGAGTGAGGATTCAAGCTGGTAATAATTACCGACAGGCCATAAATGGATGAATCCCCAAAAAAGCCAGATATATTTTCCGAATGTTCATATTCCCGAGCATCGTCCATCTCCGTCATATCTCCTAACCGCTCCGTCTCTGCTGATTAATGACGCTAATGAGCGTGTGCAGCCAGTCACTCCGTCACATGTGATTGCGTCCTTTGGCCAGGGACGTGCGATGTATCCTCCTGGCTGACGAGCTTTTGAAATGAGTTCAAGTCTTCTGCGAATGTGCGTACTAATTTGTTTTTATTCCTTCAGAATGATAGTTTGTCCTGTACAGTGAAGATTTTTTTTTGTCACGTTGCGTTTGATTTTCTGTTTGACAAAACCTGCCATTCAAATGGAGATGTACAGAGAACCTACTGTCAAAGGGAAATACAAGTACAGCGTTCCCTTGCTTTTGGAAAACTAACTCTGGCATTATTCAAATCTCTACTCCCTTCGTGCACAGGCCAAAGTCACGTCTGATATACTGCAAAAATATATGTAGAAATGGCACAGCACTTGATTCAAAAGAACAACAGTGAAGCATGGTGGTGGCAGTGTGATGGTCTGGGGCTGCTTTGCTACCTCAGGACCAAGACAACTTGCTGTGATTGATGGGCTAATGCGTTCTGCTGTCTACTAGAAAATCCTGAAGGAGGACATCCAACCATCAGTTTGCGCCCTCAAACGGAAATGCTCTTAGATCACGCGGCAGGACAACGATCCGGATCACACCGGCCAAGTCCACCTCTGACTTAATAAATTCGGTTTGATAAACTGAAGCCTTTGTGTGTGATAAATATTCAAAGTACACAGAAATCAGGAAGGGGGCAAATACTTTTTTACGGCACTGTATCTCCCTCAATGTCCAGTGAAAGGAAGAGGCCAGAAGCTGTGACAACCAAAGGGGTTAACAGAACATATTTCATTACGCAAGTGCATGTAAAAACAACATATAAGTCATCCAAACACATGTGTTGTCTTACTGGCGGAGCAGGGAGAGCCCAACACACTGGAAGTTGTTTGGGTTTTTTTTGTAGCTCTCTGGCATGTTTTTCACCATCCATACACGCTTGTCACTGTACATAAACCACTGCGTGCGTGCGCCGTAAGCCAGGCGCTTCTCCTCCAAGGCATTTTTAGCCTGCTACGCCGCAATATCTGAATCCAAAAATCTCTTTTGAGTTCTTTTTTTTGTTGTTGTTTTTTAGATGTCTTGTTACCAGGCAACCTTTTTATTTCGCCTAAAATCATTACTCTGCATTACTTCAGTGGTGGAAAGACATGGCAAATTCTTTATTATCTATAGTAATATATCTGTTTGCGCCATATGAGTTTGAACTTGAATTTTTGAATTTGTATTAAATTACTTTTTTTTAATCTATTTATTTACTTGCATGTTGACATGGCATTGTATTTTTGTGCCATTTGTTCTTAATTTTAGACGTGTCAAATGTCAAATTTTTTTAACGTGGAATTAAAAATATTTTTTTCCCCTAAATGACAAATTTAAAAAAAAATTCTGATCGGTAAAAAAAAAAAAATTAAAAATCAGAAATTCAAACAGAGGTGACTACTAAATCACATTATTATTTCCAAGTGTAAAAAGAAGTTAACTCCTGTAAAAAAATTCTAGCTATTATTTGACTGTCTGGACTGCATCGGTGGGCGGGCGCCGCTTCCGGAACCTACAGCTGGGGCGGCAAGAAGTTCCGCGGCAGGAAACAAACCCCCTTTTCTCCTTTCAGAGAAGAAGAAGGGGTCTTAGTTGTCACATGACCACGGGCGCATCACGCAAAACCCCCCCGCAGTGTCGCCCTAACATCCCCTCGCTGCAGATGTCGGCCGGTGACCTAAAGGACGGCGGGACAATTTGACGTTTGTGCTGCGATCGCCTCTGTAGCGCCATCACATGACTTTCTCAAGGAACTTCATCACTTACACTGTTCTACTGTTTCAGGAATGCATTTTTTTCCCACTGAAATTAATCAAAACGCTATCAATACAATCCAGACCCCCAAAAAGAACCACAATATTGTTGTTCAGTGGTTTTCATAATTAAAAGCACTGTTATAAAGTATAAAAGATGAAGAATAGAAAGCAAAGAAACAAATTGGTTTTCTATGATGTAATTACGAGACCTCAGACTCGTACCCAAGCTCCCAATTTGTTATTCGTGCTAGCAAGACTTTCAAAAATGGACTCCAGCTTTCGGGTTTAAAAAATAAAACAAAACAAAAAAAAATTGTCATAGTCCAACAAATTGATGATTTCTTGAAAATAAAATAAATATTAGTAAAATTAAATATACAGAACATATTCTGTATTGGTGGTGATTGGTTTAGTCACGAACTCAATTAATTAAAAATGTATCAGTATTCATTAAAAAAAACAAAAAACATTTTTCACCTCATCCCTAATCTGGATTTTGAAAAAAATAAAAAAATTCATCTCACTCACCCTTGTTCTCCAAGAAAATTTGATTCTACGTCTGAAAAAAAAAAAAAAAATCGAGCCAATGTTTGTGTTGGGCTGTATAATCCGAGCACGCTCCACAAGATTCAAAAGGCATCAATCTTTTGCGCAAAACTGGGACGTGAGGCTTTGATCTACGTCTGCACACGCACACACACACACACACGCACACGCACACGCACACACACACACACACGCCCACGCACACACAAAAATCTCCGTCCACACCACAGCCATTAATCCAAATGAAAAAAAAAAAGTAACAGGTGGCGCTGTAACCCCTTAACCCAAAAGCCAGTTCAGAAGCATTTGCGTAAAAAAAAAGCCTCACAAAACACGGATGATGAATTGCGGAAACGAGAAACCACTAAGTTATTTTTTTCAAGATGACGTTTGACTATTACGCTATGAAAATGTTTACATGATAGCAAGCAGTATGTTTGCAGTACCCTGTCACCTTGGAATGACAAGAGCGTTCTGTCTTTTGTGACAAACAGGAAATGGGATTCCCCATTCTTTTCCCCTCCGCAGAGACTAAAATGCAAGTTGCGTCAGATGCAAGAATGCAAGAACCTGTTGACAGGCTCGCTGCGGGCCTGCAGCAGGAGAACAGGGAAAGTTGACATGTTGTGGTGAGGTCAAGAAAAATGCCGTCAGTTTCAAGTAGACAAAAGAGGAATCCGGGCAAAGGAGTTTGAATTGTTCCTAAATGTCAAAAAACAAAACAAAACAAAACAGGCTTTTATCTAATACTGTAGATGACGCATCGACGGTGCGATGGCCGAGTGGTTCCGGAGTTGATACTACAAAACTCAAGACGACTTCAGCAGCCCGTCATACTCTCAAGATGAGTGAACGTGTGCTTGCTTGCTTCAAGCTGATGATTGACACTCGCAGTTCATGAGAATCACACACTGTATTTTGAAGGGAACAAATACCTTTGTCTTGCGAACACAAAATGCTTGAGCTGGCAAGCAGCCTTGTGCGTCACCATATGATCGTTTCTATTTTTTAATATTGGAACACAAACGGTGCAGCAACATGTAAAGATGTCCCAGAAGAAAAAAAAAATTATGAACTCTACACTGGAAATAATGGTGTGTTGAACTTACTCCATTTATTTTGTCAAGTTGTTGCACAAAATAAAATCATCTGGATTCAGGATTTTTTTTAAAGAAGACTACAAATCTACTTGAATTTTTTTTTTTATCTGAATCCAGGTAATTCGGTTGTGTGCAGTCACTTGAGCAAATAAAATGGAGTAAATCCAACACACAAATGATTTTATATTAGGCTTAGGGGTGGAAAACTGCAAATAAGTGAGTTTTTTTAGTGCATAACAAAGAATAGGTTCAAAAAAATCTCCTAATTGGTGGCTGGCTGCACCATCCAGCAATAAATGGGTAAAAACTGCATAGAGGCCACACGGATATGAAAGCGCTGAGCCCATTCGCTAACCAAAACAGCAGCACCTATGAAGGCACAAAAGCAATGGGTGGAGAGACTGGCAACATTTGTGTTCAGTCTGCCTCGATTCTTCCTCCGCTGTGGTCGATTTTGTTTGACTTGAACCAACGCATTCACTTGTTATGAATTGTTATAGACTAATAAAAGGCGTCCTTCATCTGCAGTTGAGTAAATACACGCCGTCAGCTGCAAGGATCTTTCGGTAACAAGCCGAGTTTGTAAAATAGGAGAGATATAGGATCAAATACTTCCGAACTGGCTCGCATGATTGAAATGTGTGGGTTTGTTTTTAATAAAAGCGGAAGCCTTGATCCACAAAATGTCATCAAGCGGTTTTGTGCTCTTAACGCTTAATCCTTTTTTTGGGATTACTATTTTGTTTTTTTGTTTTTTTTAAACCCCGGAAGATAAGCTGCATTGTGAATAAAAATGTCTGCTCCGGTGTCCCACTTTTGATTTATTGAGGACATAAAGGCAAAAGGGCTGCACGGTTTGCCCATTTCGAATATCTACGAGGGCCCGTCTGTCGTGTGTTTGTGGGCGGGAGGAAGCAGCTGTCAATCATCAACACTTCATTGATCAAGGACAATCGTCTTCCTTGTGAAAACTGATTTTTTTTTTTCCCTCCCTTTTACAAGTCACTCACCCAGCTTTAATTATCACGCAGCCTGTCCCGTATAGTGAAAGATACTTGCATGCGTGTATGTGGATTTGCCATTTTGGAAATATTTCACACTGGAAGCCTGAAAAATTATATTTCCATCATCCAACGCCGCCACCCTGGCCCCAAAAATTAACCTTCATATTCAGTGATTGATTTCTAATAAGCAGTACTGAAAATGTGTGGCTCATATACACACAATTGCAGTCAAGTATAACCTCTACTTTTATCGTATAACATTTATAATTAATGTTTCACCTTCCTCAGAATCTGTGTATTCATAAAGTGCAGTATTTTTTTTTTAATTGTGGGCCAGTCATAAATAAGTGTGACATAAAAGTGTTATAAATCTGAGAGGAAATGTTACATTTGTAATTATTTGGTAGCTGTCCACACCTCCTTCCAAATATGGGTATGAATAATTGACAGTATATATCTGTAGTGGAATATTGATTAATACGCATCTTTTTAGTGTTTGGTAATTCATATTACAACACTGGATTGACTTTTCATCTTTCTCAAAATGTGTGTATTGATAAAGCACTGTGTCTATTTTTAGTGGGCCATTCAGAAATAAAGATGATATAGAAATGAAATAAATGGTGGGGGAAATTAAAATAAATGTTTATTTAGTCGTACATAGTCGGGTATTTTTACTCTGCTTCAAGCCCTCAAAATGTGTGTAAAGTGTATGTGGTGAAAAATGCACAAAATGTCACTAAAATAAGCCAATAAAAGAGTCACGTCAAATCAAAATGTAAATGAATGTGGAATATTTGGTATACATGTCTTTGGGGTTTTTTTTTTTTTTGTCAAGAACATTTTAATGCAGACACGTAATCTGAAATGCAAATTTCTTTCAGGTTACAAAAATGTAGGCTAAAAATTTGACATTGAAAAAGCGAATCCACATACAGTAT
>NW_017805481.1:1396489-1414253 GCF_001891065.2 Hippocampus comes | reverse complement strand
ATATATATATACACACACACACACACACACACACACACACACACACACACACACACACACACACACACACACAGTAGTCACCCACTTCTAGCGACAATGAGTGGGTGCTGACAATGGGAGAAGCGGCGAGGCTAAACGCTCGACACACACGCACGCATCACACGCCATTACGTCGTCCGTGTTTTCTTTTCCCGAACTCACCGTGCAAATTATTTACTTGCAAGCAATTACTGGCTCTTGTTGGACTCGACCGCACCAGCCAACCCCCTGCGACAAACCTCATGCAGGCA
Source organism: Hippocampus comes (assembly GCF_001891065.2). NCBI lineage: Eukaryota > Metazoa > Chordata > Actinopteri > Syngnathiformes > Syngnathidae > Hippocampus > Hippocampus comes. The sequence continues at coordinate 1,413,963 of NW_017805481.1, read as the reverse complement.
GCCGCACGCGAAAACATGCAGAAATGTTTCCACGCGCGTCGTCTTCATTTAAAACAACGACGACGGCGATCCGCGACAAGCCGCAACGATTTTCGGTGATGATTTCAGTGGCAGGAACAGCTCCATTATTGCTAATATCCACGCTATCATTTCCCCCCCCCCCCAACACCCCCCTCGCTCTGCAGTATATTCCCTTTGATTCACGCTTGGCTCGTTTGGCTTCAGGGCCAACGGGGGTCCGGCTTTGGAGGCTAAGGAGGGGTTGGGGTTTGGGGGAGGGGCGCCTTGAAACAGGCCCCCTCTTATCCTCTTTCATCATCTACCCAGGGGACGCCTTGAAACCGCCTGGACAGTTATTGCCTTTTTTTTTTTTTTTTTTTTTTTTTGCAGGGAGTCCAATGCGTACTGGCCATCAGCCAATCAGAGGCTTGTTTACACTCTGGTGACTGACAATACGATGGAGGCGCGCCAGCCAATCGCCAGTGCCGACGCACACACGTACACACAAAAGGGCTTTCGTTTCGAGATATTCAGCGTCATGCAATTGTCTGAAGTCGGTCTAATGAAATGTCAGTCATACGAAAAATAAATAAACAAATAAATTAATAAATACACAAATCCATACATACATACACACATACAGTATGCACATATTATGTCTACATTTACGATGTTATGATTTACAAAAAACAAAAATAATTTGTCAATCGATTAGTTGTGTGTATATATATATATATAAAATATAAAATATAAAATATATATGGCCAGCACACCGGTGATCCTAATGAGGATACGCGATTAAAAAAATGCATGGATGGATGTACATTTATCCAATTGATTTCATGAATGACGTTTTATTAGATGATTCAAGAAACAAAATTGGCTTCAGGAAAAATGTTTTCCCAAAGTTTCCCAAAAGGAAATTTATCATTGACATTAACCCCCATCCCCACCCCACCATGGGCTAAATTGTTGCAAATGTGTTTTAAGCTGCAAAAAGAGCTGAAAATGTATCACCTAATATTTTGACATCGTTTCAGTTAAATAGCCCATATTTGTAAATTATATTTATGTTGAATCCCCTCTGTGCTTACGTTGGCTGACTTCGCACTCCAGGTTAGACCTGCGTGTCAAAAATGCAATAATATATCGCTATTTAAAAGGCTCCATTCACAAGAATCCAACAAGCAGAAATGTGATGTGTAGAAAGACTTTTCCGTGGGGTTTAATGAATAAAAGTCAGACAAGACTTTTAAAAGAAGGAACTACATCTGGTTTGACTTGATTTACCCACCAGTGATTGCTACCTATGCTCAGTAAATGCTGATTTGAAAGTACCGTGCAATTGTAAGCGTCCTCCATAAAAGTCATGTAAAATGGAACATAAACATGACTGCGGGTGCGTATGACGCCCGTGCGAAAACAAACAACAACACTCTTGCTGTAATAGCACTCATTGATTGGAGCCTTGCTTCACTCGGCGACTTGCCATCGTGTCGCGGCTTCCGAAATCACTGTGGACTAAATCCCTTTACAAACGACGTGCGAGTGCTGAAACGGAAACGAATTGAAGACTTATACTGTATGTCTCAGCATACCCCAAGTGGAACTGAAACTCGGTGACGAGAGATGGGATGACATCACAACAATCGGATTGAATGTTCATTAGTTTGTTGGCGGGATAATTCAAAAACTGTGAAGCTACATGTTGTGTTGAAAGCAACTGTCACGACCCAGACGATTATGTGATGAAAGTCAAAATCGACTAATCAATGTCATCTACAGTGGTACCTCTACTTACGAATGTCTCTTCATACGAAACTTTCAAATTACGAAACGTCTCAACAGGAAAATACTGCCTCTTGTTACGAAAGAAATTTCAAGATATGAAAGGTAAAAATACAATATGGCCTGCGACTCGCAGCTCAGTTTCCTGAACGCAACGTACTCATAGCTGCTCTGCCATTGGCTATTGCCGAGCATCATTCTGGCATCCTATTGGCTAAGAGGGACTTCTACCGTATAGTCGATGTGTGTCGACAGATAGATAGGTGTCAATGCAGCGTCCTTGTCATTCGCCCCTCGGGCCATGAGGTGTTCCGAACGTTTTACGTAAATGTGAGTCACCCAGAAAAAGTGTTCACCAGTCGGGCGGTCGCTCACAATGCTGATGTTTGCCTCGGACATTTTCGAAGGATTGTTAAAAGCCGACAAACGCAAACGTCCTTGGATCAGTTCTTGACCAAACGCCAGGCAAAAACCACTTCTGAGAGAACATGAACTAGAGAGGGCAAAAAACGATCAGGACGCAGTTAAAAGTGAAAAGACCATCATTTTTAGTCTTTATTCTTTGTTTTTTACATTATGCATAACTCTCATTTATTGTGCAATAATCTAATTGGAACATATATTTGTTACATATTTTGATTTATTTTTATGCTTTCTATTTTTGTCTAAATTTTGGGGGGCTTGGAACGGATTAGGGCATTTACATGGAAAACGCGTCTCTAATTTTCTAGTGAAGAAATTTCTTCCAGAAGCAATTAATTTTGTAAGTAGAGGTACCACTGTATTTGTTTTTGAGCCCAGTACAGTAATTCTAAAAATACGTGATTGGTGATAAATCAATTTCATACATTTAACACTGACTCATTGGTTTTTAATCTCATCGACCACTAATTGCCAAGTCAAACACGAGTTTCGCATCGCCCAGCCATGAATTTGCGGCGATTCACCTATTTGCTTTGAGTTTCAATGCAATCACGTGAACATTACAACAGGGCTTTCTTTTGTCATTGACATTCGAATGTGATGCACTCGGGCGCGCCCACACTCAACAGCACCCTTCACATAGAAACGCTAATGGAGTCATTATAAATACTTGCATTTTGATAAGATTCTAATTGTTTCCAGGTTCGGCCCCGACAACACTATTGTCATGTCAACGAGCGGCCAAGACGACCCGGGTTTTCGCCCTTTTCAGATGAAATGCGGCCTCGTGTGACCGATTTGAATAGCTTCTTTCACACCAAGATCCTGCAAAATCTGGCATTTATCAATAAGATGACATATGGTCTAACTTATAGAATAGTTGCCGGGCAGTGACACAACCGATCTCATTACAACAGGGTCAGAGATGGGTGTTAAATTTCAACATTGCTGCGTGATGTTAAGTTCGCGTTTATGTCAGTGTTGGTTTTGATACTACCTCCTCCGAATTACTGTTTGTATAAAGTACAATGCAGTCGAGTGCGATTTTTATCGTTAAAAACACACACACATTGCATTCTTATTAGAGTGTTACCGATTAAGAGTGGGGCGGGGGGGGGCATTCATTTATTTTGGTCAACACACCAAACGCATTAAAAATGTCTGCTATTAGCTACATATCAACACCCGGCCCAGCGATTGTCATTTTTGGAAGGGGTTTCACGCTCACGCGTTGGCCCCTGGCACCTCTGTGCTTTGCACGCCCCTGTCCTGCAAGCGGGCATTGTGAACAAAAGCATCGTGTGCTTTAAATCTGCCGCGTCCCTCCGCGTCGAGCAGTCAAATCGACGCGCGATTGGCCAACGCCATTCACCAATCGCAGGCCTCGCAGCTCATTAGCATTCAGGTATCCCACCAATGGCAGCGCGTGTTGACCGTGCGCGCGGGCGCCAGGCACGCAACTGCACCGGGAGAGAAAAGCGCCGCTTGGAAGGTCGGAGGCGCGATCGAGCCAGGCCGGAAGCGACCCAGTCCCCGCTGCATCCCGACTCCGAGGCTCTCATGGACATACCGGAGCCGCTCGGCCGGCCTACCTGCATCTGACCGTTTCACGGCGACTTTCAATGGGCGTCGCACTGTTTCCTGCTGCCTCACTTCCAGTGATTTGTGCGGTTTTAATTCATTCGTATGCATCAATTTAACATGCCAGTAAGTAGTGCCTTTTATATGATCGTTTCTTTATATGATTAAATGTAATGAATGAAAATATACAGGGAAGGCATATTGCCGTTTGATTGTACAACTGGATTTTTTTTTTTTTTTTCCAGGGATTCCAATGCGTACTGGCCATCAGCCAATCAGAGGCTTGTTTACACTCTGGTGACTGACAATACGATGGAGGCGCGCCAGCCAATCGCCAGTGCCGACGCACACACGTACACACAAAAGGGCTTTCGTTTCGAGATATTCAGCGTCATGCAATTGTCTGAAGTCGGTCTAATGAAATGTCAGTCATACGAAAAATAAATAAACAAATAAATTAATAAATACACAAATCCATACATACATACACACATACAGTATGCACATATTATGTCTACATTTACGATGTTATGATTTACAAAAAACAAAAATAATTTGTCAATCGATTAGTTGTGTGTATATATATATATATAAAATATAAAATATAAAATATATATGGCCAGCACACCGGTGATCCTAATGAGGATACGCGATTAAAAAAATGCATGGATGGATGTACATTTATCCAATTGATTTCATGAATGACGTTTTATTAGATGATTCAAGAAACAAAATTGGCTTCAGGAAAAATGTTTTCCCAAAGTTTCCCAAAAGGAAATTTATCATTGACATTAACCCCCATCCCCACCCCACCATGGGCTAAATTGTTGCAAATGTGTTTTAAGCTGCAAAAAGAGCTGAAAATGTATCACCTAATATTTTGACATCGTTTCAGTTAAATAGCCCATATTTGTAAATTATATTTATGTTGAATCCCCTCTGTGCTTACGTTGGCTGACTTCGCACTCCAGGTTAGACCTGCGTGTCAAAAATGCAATAATATATCGCTATTTAAAAGGCTCCATTCACAAGAATCCAACAAGCAGAAATGTGATGTGTAGAAAGACTTTTCCGTGGGGTTTAATGAATAAAAGTCAGACAAGACTTTTAAAAGAAGGAACTACATCTGGTTTGACTTGATTTACCCACCAGTGATTGCTACCTATGCTCAGTAAATGCTGATTTGAAAGTACCGTGCAATTGTAAGCGTCCTCCATAAAAGTCATGTAAAATGGAACATAAACATGACTGCGGGTGCGTATGACGCCCGTGCGAAAACAAACAACAACACTCTTGCTGTAATAGCACTCATTGATTGGAGCCTTGCTTCACTCGGCGACTTGCCATCGTGTCGCGGCTTCCGAAATCACTGTGGACTAAATCCCTTTACAAACGACGTGCGAGTGCTGAAACGGAAACGAATTGAAGACTTATACTGTATGTCTCAGCATACCCCAAGTGGAACTGAAACTCGGTGACGAGAGATGGGATGACATCACAACAATCGGATTGAATGTTCATTAGTTTGTTGGCGGGATAATTCAAAAACTGTGAAGCTACATGTTGTGTTGAAAGCAACTGTCACGACCCAGACGATTATGTGATGAAAGTCAAAATCGACTAATCAATGTCATCTACAGTGGTACCTCTACTTACGAATGTCTCTTCATACGAAACTTTCAAATTACGAAACGTCTCAACAGGAAAATACTGCCTCTTGTTACGAAAGAAATTTCAAGATATGAAAGGTAAAAATACAATATGGCCTGCGACTCGCAGCTCAGTTTCCTGAACGCAACGTACTCATAGCTGCTCTGCCATTGGCTATTGCCGAGCATCATTCTGGCATCCTATTGGCTAAGAGGGACTTCTACCGTATAGTCGATGTGTGTCGACAGATAGATAGGTGTCAATGCAGCGTCCTTGTCATTCGCCCCTCGGGCCATGAGGTGTTCCGAACGTTTTACGTAAATGTGAGTCACCCAGAAAAAGTGTTCACCAGTCGGGCGGTCGCTCACAATGCTGATGTTTGCCTCGGACATTTTCGAAGGATTGTTAAAAGCCGACAAACGCAAACGTCCTTGGATCAGTTCTTGACCAAACGCCAGGCAAAAACCACTTCTGAGAGAACATGAACTAGAGAGGGCAAAAAACGATCAGGACGCAGTTAAAAGTGAAAAGACCATCATTTTTAGTCTTTATTCTTTGTTTTTTACATTATGCATAACTCTCATTTATTGTGCAATAATCTAATTGGAACATATATTTGTTACATATTTTGATTTATTTTTATGCTTTCTATTTTTGTCTAAATTTTGGGGGGCTTGGAACGGATTAGGGCATTTACATGGAAAACGCGTCTCTAATTTTCTAGTGAAGAAATTTCTTCCAGAAGCAATTAATTTTGTAAGTAGAGGTACCACTGTATTTGTTTTTGAGCCCAGTACAGTAATTCTAAAAATACGTGATTGGTGATAAATCAATTTCATACATTTAACACTGACTCATTGGTTTTTAATCTCATCGACCACTAATTGCCAAGTCAAACACGAGTTTCGCATCGCCCAGCCATGAATTTGCGGCGATTCACCTATTTGCTTTGAGTTTCAATGCAATCACGTGAACATTACAACAGGGCTTTCTTTTGTCATTGACATTCGAATGTGATGCACTCGGGCGCGCCCACACTCAACAGCACCCTTCACATAGAAACGCTAATGGAGTCATTATAAATACTTGCATTTTGATAAGATTCTAATTGTTTCCAGGTTCGGCCCCGACAACACTATTGTCATGTCAACGAGCGGCCAAGACGACCCGGGTTTTCGCCCTTTTCAGATGAAATGCGGCCTCGTGTGACCGATTTGAATAGCTTCTTTCACACCAAGATCCTGCAAAATCTGGCATTTATCAATAAGATGACATATGGTCTAACTTATAGAATAGTTGCCGGGCAGTGACACAACCGATCTCATTACAACAGGGTCAGAGATGGGTGTTAAATTTCAACATTGCTGCGTGATGTTAAGTTCGCGTTTATGTCAGTGTTGGTTTTGATACTACCTCCTCCGAATTACTGTTTGTATAAAGTACAATGCAGTCGAGTGCGATTTTTATCGTTAAAAACACACACACATTGCATTCTTATTAGAGTGTTACCGATTAAGAGTGGGGCGGGGGGGGGCATTCATTTATTTTGGTCAACACACCAAACGCATTAAAAATGTCTGCTATTAGCTACATATCAACACCCGGCCCAGCGATTGTCATTTTTGGAAGGGGTTTCACGCTCACGCGTTGGCCCCTGGCACCTCTGTGCTTTGCACGCCCCTGTCCTGCAAGCGGGCATTGTGAACAAAAGCATCGTGTGCTTTAAATCTGCCGCGTCCCTCCGCGTCGAGCAGTCAAATCGACGCGCGATTGGCCAACGCCATTCACCAATCGCAGGCCTCGCAGCTCATTAGCATTCAGGTATCCCACCAATGGCAGCGCGTGTTGACCGTGCGCGCGGGCGCCAGGCACGCAACTGCACCGGGAGAGAAAAGCGCCGCTTGGAAGGTCGGAGGCGCGATCGAGCCAGGCCGGAAGCGACCCAGTCCCCGCTGCATCCCGACTCCGAGGCTCTCATGGACATACCGGAGCCGCTCGGCCGGCCTACCTGCATCTGACCGTTTCACGGCGACTTTCAATGGGCGTCGCACTGTTTCCTGCTGCCTCACTTCCAGTGATTTGTGCGGTTTTAATTCATTCGTATGCATCAATTTAACATGCCAGTAAGTAGTGCCTTTTATATGATCGTTTCTTTATATGATTAAATGTAATGAATGAAAATATACAGGGAAGGCATATTGCCGTTTGATTGTACAACTGGATTTTTAAAAACCTGTCTAAAATGGAAATGTGATGCGTAATAGTCAAAAATAAACAGCATTTGGGGGCTTCAGACTGGGGGGGAAATATGAATTAATGCAAGGATATGAAAATTGCCTACCTTACATCGTAATACGTCACTATTATGATTGTTTGAATTTCTTGACGTTGAGATTAAAATAATCTTTTTGTCACCGTGTGTTTAATTATTATTGCTGGCGTTATGTTTTTGAAGTAAATATATTTATTTAACGTAAGATATCTGCAATTTAACCAAATTTAATATCGTGCTTGAATGTGTAAAAATAAAATATCCATTGGTGTGCTTCGGGAAGTCGAAATCGGAGCAGCGAGTCATGCTCTTGGCTCTCCCGGCCCGAGGTTCACTCCCTCCCGGGCGGCTTTGTCACGAAGGGTCGCCCGTTTCCGCAGCTCTGTCCGAGCCATTGAATGCAAAACAAACTACCATATAATTTGATTTATCCCCCCCACCTCCCCTTTTTTTCCCCATCTGTGCTCAAAAATGACTGTAATTTTAACAATTATGTTAAACCGCGTTGATTATTTGCACGCTTTTAAACAAATTGCACTTTTTTATCGACGTTCGGGAGTTGCACATTTAAGGCAAAACTAAACATCGCGGTGGAAAAAAAAAAAAAAAACAACAACAACAAAAAACGAGTCTTTGTAAATTTCCGGCAATTTAAACGGCATTTTTAAGCAGCGATGTCGATGACGTGTTTAGAAGCACCAGCATGGCGGGCTAATGGCTGCATGCAAAGCCCAGACAAAGGCAGCTGACGGGCGGCCATTCGCCTCCGATGTGTGCCCCCCCCCCCTCCTCGTTCCTCCTCCACCTCCATTACAATCTCAGCTGTCTTGTTTGCAGTAGCCATTTTCTTACTCTTTCGCGCACAGAGGGCACATGTGCTTGCACAGTAGCCCACTACGTTGCCTTTCATCATCTTTTCGACTAGGTGGGAGATTTTTATTGTTGTGGATGAAGCACACGACACGAGACCAGTGTGTGTGTGTGTGTGTGTGTGTGTGTTGTGTGTGTGTGTGTGTGTGTGTGTGTGTGTGTGTGTGAGTGAGTGCTTGCGTATGTGTCATGCATGGGAGGAGGTCGTGGAGGGCGGGGGTCTGCATGCAGGGGTTTAGGGGCCGTAAATGACAAGAAATGTTTATATGATATGATTTAATTCAATGTAACGTTGCCCTCCTGCTGGGTGCAAAATTGGATCTTATTAATGAAAATGTAATTCTTTTTGTGTGAATGATGATGATTTTTTTTTTTTTTGCAATTTAATCAAAATTTCACATCATGGTTGGACAATAATGTCCAATATTATTAATAATAAGAGCAAATGTGCTTCACTTGATTTCCCGATGTGAAATAGGTCGTGTGCATGGTGCGAGTGCACTATAATGGTTGCACTCACGCCACACACATGCATGCACCGAGAGCTTGATGACGCATCTTTGAATTTAAATGTCATGCATCCTCTTTTTCACGTGATCTTTTCTAAAATCTTGTAATTAGGAACCAACTGTTTTAATGGCCGCGGTGCATTTTTTTCCCAACATTTTTTTTTTGGTGCAAAATGTGAAAATTAAATCAGCATAGTGGAGACAATGGGAGGAGGATGCACGTCGAAAACGAAGAGCTGACGGTATTTTTGCGAATTTTTGCTTGGTTTAGCCCCGAATAACGAGCGAGTAAACGTATGGAAGTAGCAGCGATCAATGGAGGGAGGCTTGACCGGCGGAGGCACGCTAAAATCGGCTTGTACGTGAGAGCAGGGCCCTTTAGGATCTTCACTCAAAAAAAAAAGAGGGAGAGAATCTCAAGCAGTCTAAATTCACCGAAGCAGCACTAATGTCTTGTTTTGTGCTTGCCTTGTATTATTTCGATTTCATTTTTTTTTTTTTTAACTGGGCAGAAAAGATGATCCGGAGCGACGTTTTCGGCTCCACGAGCTTCGCGACCGACTGAATGCAACACACAGATCCGCAGGAGAGGATTATTATATGGGCTGCGTTTGATTCTTTTCACCGGGCCCCATCCGGATTGCGGATTACTGGACATTGTCGGGAATGGAAGGACGGGACTTCGCGGCTCCGGCTCACCTCCTCACGGAGCGGGGCGCCTTGGTGCACCGAGCCACCTCCCGGATCGCCCCCTCCGGCCACAGCTCCGTGCAGCACACCGGTCACTTCCCCGCGGGGAAGTACTACCCGTCACACATACCGATGGCTCCACACTCAGGTTTGTCCCCACCCCGTTCCGAACTCGCATTCGTGCGCGCGTGGCTCGGTGCAGTGCAAATCTGCTGATTTTTTTTTTAGTCATGATTTTTCATCGATGCACGCAGGGAGTGGCTGTTGACACTAACCGTTCAAAATACCAGCTAATAAATCATCGGTTTATTTTGTTCAGTTTATCATGGTTGCAAAGGCATCTCAAGCAATTAGTTCGTGTCGAGTGCTTAAGTTAAATGTAACACCCTTTAAAAAAAATGTCTTTTTCAAACCCAAACAGGCAGGCCAACTTTGAAAGATAAACCCTTCAACACAGAAATAAAATGGAATACCTCATAAAAATGCAATGCCATTCCTTTTAATGGCCTTCATTTTTGCAATTTTGTTTTACTGCCTTTTGAATACTTTTTAAAACCCAGCAGTGGACACCCGGTTAAAAGGAGTGGAAATCACAGCAGTCATGATAGCTTGACACCAGTGGTATCACGATACATCGATTGAGTTATAAACGAGACACATCGTGCACACACACACACACACACACACACACACACACATATATATATATATATATATATATATATATATATACATTTTTTTTTTAATCGCTCACATGGATATTGACAGTTGTTTGGCACATCAAGATTTTACGAAATCAACATTGCTTGAATTAGATATGGAGGTGAGATAATTAAAACAATACCTCACTCATTTTTTTTTGCAATTTTCATTAACAACCTTTTTAGTCATTTGAAAAACTAGTAGCGGTGGGAAGTGCGGCAGTAAGACATGATACTAGATCGTGATATTTGATACTAGTATGACCATACAGCGATTGTGCAATGAATGATACAGGAAACGATATGCCATGATATCAATATATATCTATATATCTCTCTCTCTATATATATATATAGATATATATCTATATCTAGATATATCTAGATATATCTATATATCTATATATATCTATATATCTATATATCTAGATATATATATCTATAGATATATATATGTATGCGTCGATACTGTGCCAGAAGTGATGCGATACCAATGTGAAAAGAATATTTTGTCATAGTCATTACTGCAGAGTCTCTGCATGCATATTGAGATAAATTAAAGACATTTTAAGGCCACATTTTGATCACATTTAAGAGCCTACGCAAACAAATTGCGAGCCTGTAACAAATAGCTCACGTGGCCCTCCTCCCCCAATCCTTCGACAACCCACAGAATATTGATGCTTCCACCCTATGTGATCTCTGCTACGCCGCCCCATAAAAACATTAAGAAAATACGGCAGTGTTGTTGTCTGTCCTTTGAATGACGGTTTTGAGGATCAAGTGTTGTGTTTGCGGATAATCAAGGCCTTCATTGTTGACAAGACGTCTTGGGCACGCGTTGTGGAGGGTCGCGGCCGCACATGCAAAACGACGCTTTGTCACTTTGCGTTGGTGCCATCGTCTCGGGGACGTGGGGCTGCGTGGGTGAGCGGCTTTGTGCGGGGGGCACCGATGGGTGGGGGTTGACGAGTGGGGAATCGGCGTCAGGGGCCGGGTGGTTCCCCCCACCGCCACCACCCACCCCCCTCGGCGTCCTCCTGTGTTGGCCTTCAAAGCGCCGGAGTGCAAATGTGTTCGCGGCGCACGCGCCAGCTTTGACAAGTGACTCGGGAGTATTTACATTTGTGACACTGCTTTAATTTATCATTTAGAAAGCGACTGCAGAGACACTCCCATTTTTTTGTCTTCTTTATGTGTGTATACTGAACAGGAAAAAAAAATGTAAACATTTTTGGTTTTTGCTCCCGTTTTTCATGATCTTGCAGTTGGCAGGAAATTGTGCTCGCTGATAGAACTGCACGTTTTAGAGTGTAATTTTTTGGGGGGCGGGGGGGGGTAGCTTAAGGCACACCTGTGCGGTAAGCATCTAATTAGCATCTTGGCATGCCTCACCTGTGAGGTGGATGGATTATCTCGGCGAAGTTGAGAAGCGCTCACTTCAACAGATTTGGGGACCAATGTTGGAGAGGAGGCCTTTTGTGTGCATCCATTTTTTTTTTTAGGTCAGCTCATGAAAAATGAGCACAAAACAAAAGTGCTGCATTTTTTTTGTTCATCGTATGCATTAAGAAATCATGCAAATATGAAGTTTTGGGGGGGTTTATCTGAGGTACCTGATTGCAAGAAAAGGAACTAATTTATGGTACTGTTGTCGTGTTGTTGTTTTTTTTTTTTTAGATTGATGGTTGCCACTTTGGTTGTCGAGAGGTTATCTGCACCGTATTTTGATCTTGTTGAAGGAGAAGTGCTGACAGATTCAGACCGATTTGGGAACAAAATATGCGAGAAAGAGGCCTCTTGTGTGCATAGATAACATCTTACATTTTTGAGTTCAACTCAAGAAAAATGGATCAAAAAAATGAATGTGGTGCATTACAATTTTTTTTTTTCGGTATATACTATGTTAAAAAAAAACATGCAAGTATGATCCTTTTGGAGTTTCATTGGAGTTACTTGAGGGCAAGAAACCAAACCAATTTTTGCTACTATTGCCATGTTTATATTTCTTCATGACATTCAAGGTCGACACGTTTTGAGATTGATCTTGACACCCACTAAAACATAAAAAGAAATATTCATTTATGGATGAAAATGTGTTCAATTTGTTCAGATGTTACCACTGAATAGCTCTTGAGTCATTTTCAATGGCAGGTTGGATTTAAAGGGAGGGCGGGTTGGGGGGGCGAAGAGCAGAAAATGAAGACTCCGAATGCGTTTGCAAAATACAGTCGTGTCATTCGTGGAAAAAAAAAATATGATGAGGAATGTCGAGAATTTATGAGCCTTTCATCGCTTCGCCATTCATGTTTGCTTTCGCCGCATGCGAGCGCGCACACACACACGCACACACAAAAAGATGGACCGACTATCTTTTGTGCTGCGCCGTGAAGACTGCAAAATGCCATCGCTCCGGTGCAGTCAAGGCACAGGTGGCTTATTGTTCTCTCCGCTCTCGTCACTTTCGGGTGTGACTGGAGGGAACATTATCTCATACAGCCCTCAAAATCTGTTCGATTCCTGGCACATTTTCAGGTCTACGTTTTATTCTGTTGGGATTTTGGTAGGACGGTACCGTATTTTAAAAGAGAAATGAACTTTTTTTGTTTTTCCCTTTTACACCACCACATTCATTGTCAAGTTATTATCGATGTGACATTTATTATATCGTTTTTTAAAATGAGTTCTCAAGTGTTAAAATGGATGCTTTATGGCAGGGGTGTGCTAAACTTTCCCGCCGAGGGCCACATTAAAAAAAAAAGAAAAAAAGGGGCTGTTAGTCTTCATGTTTGGTTTGCTAAACATGCTAAAACCAGTGCAAATGTAGGTTAAGCTATTTATGCATATTTATCGAACAGGTTATTTATCTTGTTGTGTTATGGGTGACATATGGTAAATTTGTATGTAGCGTTCCAGGATATGTTAGTTCTGTGTGTGTGGGGGGGGGGGGCAGGATTTAGACAATTGTTCTCTAAAATGTCCCCCCCCAACGCATATTCACAAATTCGCCTACGTATGGATTGCACTCGCCAACAGCAAAGTTGAATCAGAGACGGCTTTATGTCTCCCTCAATGTCTTTTACACGCCGATTTTTAAAAAGTATTCGGTCACATTGAAACAATACTAAAGCGGGCCCCTCTTTATCTCTACAACGAACTATCACACTTTTGATGTCATTTAAACATAATGTAATCCTCCTTCCGAGTGCACAGATGTGGCCCATGTGTCATTTTATTATTCTAAAATATATTGCTGATAACAAAAAAAAAATTGTCGCGGCGCACAAAAGCCCCCCCAGAGCCCTTACTGGCTTTATGGTTTTGAAGCACTGCAATTTACATTTTAGTTTCAAATATATATATTTTTTCAAGCTAAAGAAGACACAAGGAGAGATTACATGAAAATGTCAAGTGGCAAAACAACTTTTAATAAGCTGTGTTTTGGAAAAGGCTTTTGTTCTGGTGTATTCATCATAGTAAAATGGCTGTTTACGTACACGTATGTACGTACGCTAATTTAAATTTCACCACTGTTAATGCTAAAAGGAATCACAAACTGAAATGATCATAGGTAGCTGTGTAAAAACAATCCGGTAACCGTGATGCGACAACACTTATATCACGATGGTGTCCGTGGCAGCAAAATCCCCCGACTAAAACTGATGTTTTGGCCACTCGCTAACATGCCAATAGAATTTTTTTATCCAATAGAGAGAAAATTTTAACTCATGAAAAGTATTCTCAAAGTAGTTATGTCAAAACCCTGAAAATTGCATGTCGTGTTCAAAAACTCAAAGAAACAAAAGCTCTCGGGTAGGATGTCCGTTGTTAGTCATTAACGTCTGCGTCCATTGTCTTTTATGCTAGCAACGTTAGCCTGACTGAGTATCTTGTTTGCCGATTGTGTCGGATCCCCCCCGGGGGACTAACTTGCATACTGGTTGACATGAATATTTAACAGACACAATGAATATTTCAAGGTTGGTGTTGGGGGGGGCGCGGGGGGTGTCGTGATCAGGTGTGCGTCAGCATACAGCGTTGCTTCTAAAAACGGAAACTATTTGTTTCATTACTCGCGCAAAAATGTTGACGCTGCGGAGGACAGTCAGGGGCCGCCGCGCACCGAGCAACATGGCGTTCGACAACACGTTTTCATGAGTGGCCAACTGTCAAATACTAGTTTTGCTATGATTCAAAATTGAAATTGCCCGTGAACGAGGGTTTGACGTTGGAACAACCAATCCAAAATGTGGAGATTTTACAAGCACAAGAGATTCAGCTGGCCGCCGCTGTTGGCAAGCCGACCGAAAAAGTATGAAGCAGTATTAGGTATGTATTCGGGGTTTTGGTAGTAATTAACTATATTTATGATTCCATCTACCCGAGGATCAAATAGCGAAGCGTGCGGACTCCCTGTCACCACAACACACGCAAGCTTTCCCGACAAAAAATACATTTCCCGGACCACTTGATCTCCAACTGGCAACAACAGTAGTTTTCGTGAGTGAGCGACCCTCAGCCACAAGTTTTGCAGCGATTCAAATTTTCGATTGCTGGTGAGCATCTACACAAAGTCATTCGTCGTATTTGAAGGAATGCGATTCGCGAAGTTGATGGTACTATCTCATTTCCCATTAATATTTGAATGGAACGTTACATTGACTTTAGCAACGCCGGCTAGCGATGTTTTTAAAATATGTTTTGCATTTAAATACACAATGCGCGTAATTCTTTTTGTTGTGTGTTTAGTTTTACGGTAAACCACAGCTGGGGTGTTATTTATCAGCTTGAACGGACGCTTTGAGACGGCAGAATCACAGACGCTGCATGTTTGCGACGCAAGCAACATGGTGCATTCAGGTTACTGTCACAATGGCGCATGCGCCTTAATTGTCGTTATTTGATTAGAATATTTTAAAGATTGATAGCAAAAACGATACCACGATTATATTTCGATTAATCGTCTAGTTGTAGTATATACACAATGTATTATTTTGTTATTACGTACGGTACATTTCAATAAATAATAGCTGTAAAAAGGGAAGGAAAAAACTATGTTTTGGGACAGATTTTCAGCTAAGAGAC
Organism: Hippocampus comes; assembly: GCF_001891065.2. NCBI lineage: Eukaryota > Metazoa > Chordata > Actinopteri > Syngnathiformes > Syngnathidae > Hippocampus > Hippocampus comes. Next base: position 1,398,394 of record NW_017805481.1, on the reverse strand, counting down.
ATGAAGTAGATACATTATTTGTTACAGCGGGCCACAAAAAAAATGATGTAGCGTGCTGGATCGGGTTTGACCCGTGGGCTAAGTGAAGCTCCTCTAAACCATCAGATTGCATCAGAAATTCAGATTTTGAAAGAAAAAAAACAAAAAACACTGCGACCTTGTCAGTCCATTTTCATTTTAGGAGCGTTTGAGACACATGCCAGGTGGCCGGTTTACGGTTGCACTTTCCCGAACGTGACCGCTGATCAACTTTTTTGCCGAGCTGTCAAGTCATTTAACGGGCTCGAATTCAGTGAGTCCGTCGACAAGCTGTGGAAGGGGTAACGCTATCTTTTGTTGACTTGGGGGACAGTTTGCACTTGGCTGCGGCGGGGACGCACGAGAAGCGGTCTTTACTGCCGGCCTTTATGGCAGGGGAGAGGGGGAGCAAGGGAGGGGGCGGGGGGCTCGTCTTTCAGCCATATTGTTTGAATCGCCGCGCCTTGCCGGAGGTGTGCTCATGTGAAAGCAGCTGTGGGGCGGGGGAGGGGGCGGGGGAAGATCTACGGCAAGGGGTCATATTTGTGTCATCCCGCACGCTCAAACTTCCACTTCCTCTGCATCTCCCCTCGCTTCCCTTTTCCGCAAACATCCCCGCTCGCCCCCCGGAATGGTTCTTTGCAGGAAGAGCCCGGTGTCTGGGAAGCGGCCGTCTTCCTGCCACTTTGGCTCGAGCCGCCGTCCCCTCAGCCCAGACCATTGTTGGCCGGCCCGGCTTTGTGCGTGTGTTTTACGGCTGCTGTTAAAGATAAAAAACAGCCCTGTCCACCCCCTTTATTGTTCTCTTGTAGGATGTCCCTGTCATTCTCCCAGTTTTTTACGTCCGAGCAGCTTCCCCCTTCAAAGGTTAGCTGGGCTGTCTGCCGTCTTTCTCTCCCCCCCCCCACCCCCACTTTTTTTTCTGAAGCAAAGGGGAATAAATAACTTTACGGAGACTTTTATTGAACGTCTCATTGCTGGAATATCCCGTGGGTCTGAGGACGCTTCAAAGACAAACGCAGGTGTCTGGAGGGATTAGCAAAAGGGCCGCTTACGACCCGGACCTTTAAAAAGAATCAAGCCGAGTGAGGAGGAGGGGGGATGCGGCTGTGGTTGTTTACAACAGCTTATAAAAAAAGAAAAATGCATCGTTTTGGCCGTTTTGTCATATGGCGTCGTTTTCGGTCAGTTGTATTCACAAGATGGCTTCTGATTGTGCCACCTACTGGCCTGGCATGCAAAGTACAGTATTTTCAAACTTTTAATACGAAAAAAAAAGCCTCCAGTTGTACTTTGATTGGACTCCCCAAAAGCCACCACAAATTTTCGTTGCCGTTGGTCAGAAACATCCAATGTCCAAATTTAGTCAATGTAATATTTTGTCACCAATTTATATTATTGGTCAATCCCTACAGAGGTAGCATAACGGATAGACCTCAAAAATTAAAAATCAATATTTACTTGGACTTTGGACAGTATGGACATCTAATGTTCATTTATCAAGACTTCATGGTGAGAGATAACGAGAGATAATTTACCAACTGGATACATTTGAACGGTCCTCATACGATGAGCTCATTTGACAAAACCGATCATCTCCAGCTGTTTAAACACCGAAAAAGAGCTTCAATCGCACATTTTCGTCGACTTTCGCCAATTGAACAAAGGACCGCTTCAAGTTTGGTCACATGCTGAATGAGGGAGGGAAAGATTCCTCGCCACGTCTTTTCAGTTTCAATTCCCTTGGGGAAAAAAAACGAGAGAGGTCCTCGGTAGAGCGTAGACCTTTGCCAAGGCTAAACAATCCCAAACAGTGACGTCAAGTTCTGTTGCAGTCCTGTAGGTGATGGTGAGAGTGACTCCATCTGTTGGACTGGGGGGGGGGGG
>NW_017805481.1:1373716-1393713 GCF_001891065.2 Hippocampus comes | reverse complement strand
CCCCCCCCCACCCCCACTTTTTTTTCTGAAGCAAAGGGGAATAAATAACTTTACGGAGACTTTTATTGAACGTCTCATTGCTGGAATATCCCGTGGGTCTGAGGACGCTTCAAAGACAAACGCAGGTGTCTGGAGGGATTAGCAAAAGGGCCGCTTACGACCCGGACCTTTAAAAAGAATCAAGCCGAGTGAGGAGGAGGGGGGATGCGGCTGTGGTTGTTTACAACAGCTTATAAAAAAAGAAAAATGCATCGTTTTGGCCGTTTTGTCATATGGCGTCGTTTTCGGTCAGTTGTATTCACAAGATGGCTTCTGATTGTGCCACCTACTGGCCTGGCATGCAAAGTACAGTATTTTCAAACTTTTAATACGAAAAAAAAAGCCTCCAGTTGTACTTTGATTGGACTCCCCAAAAGCCACCACAAATTTTCGTTGCCGTTGGTCAGAAACATCCAATGTCCAAATTTAGTCAATGTAATTTTTTGTCACCAATTTATATTATTGGTCAATCCCTACAGAGGTAGCATAACGGATAGACCTCAAATTAAAAATATCAATATTTACTTGGACTTTGGACAGTATGGACATCTAATGTTCATTTATCAAGACTTCATGGTGAGAGATAACGAGAGATAATTTACCAACTGGATACATTTGAACGGTCCTCATACGATGAGCTCATTTGACAAAACCGATCATCTCCAGCTGTTTAAACACCGAAAAAGAGCTTCAATCGCACATTTTCGTCGACTTTCGCCAATTGAACAAAGGACCGCTTCAAGTTTGGTCACATGCTGAATGAGGGAGGGAAAGATTCCTCGCCACGTCTTTTCAGTTTCAATTCCCTTGGGGAAAAAAAACGAGAGAGGTCCTCGGTAGAGCGTAGACCTTTGCCAAGGCTAAACAATCCCAAACAGTGACGTCAAGTTCTGTTGCAGTCCTGTAGGTGATGGTGAGAGTGACTCCATCTGTTGGACTGGGGGGGGGGGGGGGGGGGGGGGGGGGGGGGGGGGGGTTCACTACCCCATTAGGCCCCAGCCCCGATTTCAAAACAATCGCCTTGAGCGTGCTATGTGAAGTAATAATCGTAATGGAAGCATGGGCTGAATTCAAAACATGTAGTTGGCTTTGAGCGTCGCAGTCCGTCACATTGGATGGCGATAGCCTTTTGAAGATGAATGACGACTCGGAATGTCAGTCATTCATTTCTAGAGGGCACTTTGTAGATTTATATCGAATATGCTATTTGTATCCCGCTGCGGCAACGGCAAGGGGAAGCGCACTGACAGAGCGTGGGGTTCGAGCCAAAATCCATTTTGCTCTGACTCCGAGGAAGCCCTTCCGTGTTGGCTCCAACGACAGTCGGGGTGGAGCAAGGGGAGATTTTGACAACGCCACAGGCTCGTTTGGGAATTGTTGCGAGAGTGCATCACCGACGTCACCCCCCCCCCGCAAAGTGCTAGCTTGGGCAAAAGGGCACCTCGCTGGTGTTGCCACCGTCTCCCCGACACTCCCAGTGGAATCCAAGTAAATTCCAATGGCTCCCGAAACATCTTCTGACATCACATCGCCACCAAATTGGACGACTTCATCGATTCCCACCGCCTGCATATGCCTGAATGTTGTCGTTAAGATTTGGAATGGCCATAATAATCCGTTGCGCGAATTGATTGTTGAATAATGGCGTCTGGAAGGGATAGGTCAAAATGGAGTTCAACCAGCAGAGGCGCTGTTGATTCAGTTTCGACTCGTTTGCTGTCCAAAAAGAGGCCGGCATGACATGAGCCTAAAATGGAAGAACCCCGACGAGCAGTATTCGGTTCAATATGCTGCCGTCGAAATGTTGTTCAATTAATGGAGTGATTCCCCAATGGGAATTTTGCGGCTAACCCAAATTGTTGGGAAAAAGGGACGTTGGTAACACAAGGCTGGATAGAATTTTTGCATCCCATTTTTCATGGCGAAAATAAAAAAAAGAATACTTTGAATCCGTGAGAAAATCAGCCTGCAAAAAGCAAACGCGTCGTGAGCGGGCGGAAAAGCAAAAGAGGATTTTGGCCAGCGAATGGCCACGCCGCCTCCGAGAGGGCGCTTCAAATGGTGCGCCACCCACACCACACCACATCGCGTGGCGCGGTGCCACAAAGCCCTCTGGCCCGAAGCATGGGGTGTGTACGCCGCGCCGAAACACAAAGGACGAGAGGGGCGGAGGGCCGAGCAGCCTCTTGTGTCAGCTTTCGGGGCACTGAATTTCGCAACCAAACCCCCCCCATCTATTTTTGTGCTCGGCATAGAAAAGAGAAGAATCCAGCTGGGTTTCCAAAGTATTTGTTCACTTCCCATGACCAACAAAACTGGAAATCTAGAGTAACGATAATATTTTTTTATTGCTTTGTTTTTGATACTGCTCTTTTCTGATTTGTATTGTCCAGCCCACCTCAGTGAGCGGCCGCGTCGCATGTGACAGCTGTTGGACATTATTAACGGCTCATGCAGAAAATCCAGATTACTTTTTTTTTTTTTTTTAAATTTCAAATGTATTATTGGAAGCGCTGGGTGAGGGGAACAAAAAGGGAGCCGTTGTGCCCCATTGTTGTCGGCAGATTTGTGGCGAGAAACAACACGCTGGGGTTTGCACGCATGTGTGTGTGTGTGTGTGTGTGTGTGTGTGCGCGCGCGCGCGCGCACTCTCCAGGACAGCCTGATTTGAGCCAGGCACCCTGCGGTTGGTTTGGAGGCCCAGACAGGTGCATTGTTAACCCTCCAACGTCTCAGTCTGTCCCCGCTGAATCCGCGGGAGGAAGAGTTCTCCCGTCAGGATTCCTGCTCTTAATGCAGCATGACTAGAGGCCACCAACCAAGGGACACACTGCCAAAAAAAAAAAAAATTTTAAAAAAAATTCACATTTCTTTTGCATACAAGGGATTCAGCCCTGCAGTTGTTCATGTGTTTGCGCAGAGCTTCCTCCTTGGGAGGTTTTGGTGGCCATATGTTTGCCTGCTAGATTGTTTGTTTGCGGGATTAAGCAAAACCGACGTAACCACAAAACTTGATGTATCGTTGGGGAAGGATCTGGATAAGGGGAAACGATGTAGCGGCTGCTCAATTGAGACCATTTTGGGTTAAAATCTACTGTTCTGCAGTTCTCAATACTATTGTTGAGCAATGGACGGTCTAGCAAGTATAAAGATTTTTGTTTGAGCATAGAATCGGTTAATTTTCAGTGACTATTGAGGGATTGATCGACAAAAAAACAAATAAATGTGAAGAGGTAAATTTGTCAATAAACTGCAAACAGGTGAGGCAGTTAGGGCTGCTTTTATACGGATTTAATTGACATATGCAAGGTCCGACATTAACAGTGGCTCAATGGCCCGGGGACACCATGCGACTGTCGGGCCAACCGAATTTCACTGGTGCTGGCCCGACCAAGCCACCAGTACAAATTTTATAACTAAAAGGGATGATCTCAGCATGCTCTTTTTACCCCCACTGTGCACATTCGATCCCCCCCCCCCACCCCCCATACACTGACTAATTGTGCGCATGCAGTCGTGTGCATTTTGGCCGCCGAGCCTGCACTCTTCTCTATTTCAGCCAATGGTAATCCTACATCTGTAATTGTCAATGGTAATTGTTTTAATCGAATCACGTCACAGTCTTGCAGGGCTTTCTTCTTCGGTGTTCTTCTCATTCAGGTTTTTGTTTTTAAAAATGCCACGCTTACCGAGTGCACATGTGTAAGTACATGACACATAAATGCGACCATTGAGCGGCAATCTGGAGTCCTGCCATGACCTCCTTCTGGTAGCAAGGTTTGGCTCACAGCGTTGACACAATCTCAAATTAGTGACGGGGAATGCCTCCAACTTGTTGGATAAACTGTTGGGTTTCGACACCAGCCCAGCCTGGCCCGTCCGAACCAAGTCTTAAATTGATGGAGCCTTCTCGGATGAAAGGCGAACCATCTTCCAAGACCGACAGAGCGGTCCAGTTCCGATCGATTCAATACCCCGGAATAGAAATGATCCGGGACGAATGCCGAATACCCACACGCACACAATAACAACCAACTTGCTCTCAGGGCAAACGTGTTAAGAGTTGAATCGAGCCGAACTCAATCTCATTGACCAAAGCCCGACATTTGTACGAACTGCCGTGAATCATCGGCCGCGTGTAATGAAGGCCTGTTTGGTGATCCGAGTTATGGATTTTTTTTTTTTCGCTTGGGGAAGCACGGTGAATTCACGGTCAGCACTTGTGCATTACTTTCCTCCTCCGTTCCATAAACATGCGTGTTGAGTACAACGAAGACTCTAAACGGTAAATGTGACCAAGACAGGATTGTCCAGCACGAGTCACAAGCCTAACTAGCACAATTGAAAATCGATGGACGGATGGAAGGCCTTGGCGGAGGTGCGCCGTGCGTTCTCGTACATGTTTCTCCGCTCGAAGCCTTTTGTATTTTAATTGGGAGGGGGGGGGCTACGATCCTGAAAATGCAGATGGTGTGCGCGGATCAACTCAAGTAATGGGCCGCCTTTCATTAGCTGTCGAGGCGTGCCGCTAAACAGATGCAGAGATTTGCTATTAAATATACGCGCCGCATGCTTCTTTAAGGACGTGTCAGGCCATTGGTGAGAAAAACAAAGATTAGCGTCAGGAATTTCATTTTAATAAGTCTCAGGAGAGACGTTCCAACCAGCTGCCTCATCCTCAATCCAAAGGGGACTTGTTGCTCGGTTTTCATTCTTCCTCCTCTGTCTTGGTCTCTTTCGCTCCTGATGACTTTGATTTAAAAAAACAAAACAAACAAACTCACGTTTCCCTTCCCGTCTCCTTTTTATGTCAAAAGGCTTGTTTTACAAGCTGAATTCTTTCATTTCGCCATGCGCTTTGTTGATCTGTCCGCACCCGTAACCAGTTCTTGAACCTATTCTTTCTTTTTATTTTATTTTTCTTCATGTGGCCACTAGGCTACACTATCTCCTCTCCACGACTACGGCGCATGTTCTGACGACGCGGTGCTAAACGACGGTCCGCTCAGCAACAGATGTGCGTTTGTCTGCCGGTGCCGCGCGCAATTCGTCCTCTCGGCTCGCCGGAGCGCGGCCCGCTGACCTCCCCCTCTCCGGCGGACGCGGTCGGGGTGTGGGAGTTTGGGGATGGGCTGAGCGAGATGGTGTGTTTTCACAAGAAGGACAGAACGGCGAGCGGCGCAAAAAGCGAGACTGGATGAGCATTGTCACATGCTGTCATACACTCGCTGGTGCATGGCAAAGTGACACACGCACACACGCGCGCGCACGGTTGTCACACGCACTAACACGTCTTGCTTCCCAGGAGGCCGTGGGGCCAGTGAGACAGAGCGAGCTCGAGAGTCTGGTTTGACTGTTTACATCTAATTATAGTGACAGAACTATTTCTGCAATCGCGGCTGAAGCTTTTTATATATTTGTACCAGAGAGCGGGAAAGAGGGGGGAGGGGGAGGGGGAGCACGAACAAAGCTTCGACAGCCTTTTCTCACAATGGGAAGTGGTTATCTCATAGCCTCAGCGCAGCGACAGTCTGCAGGGCTCATAGTACAGTTACAATAGTAGGCGGAGTGGGAAGGAGGCGGAGGGTGTGGGGGGGGGGGGAGCTGGCCCTGGATCGTAAGCCCTCTTGTCCTCGCGTAACATCAATGTGCAAATTTACGAGAAAGCCAGGCGATATCGTTTCCCCCTCACATTAGCCCGGGTAATACGCTCATCGGGGGCCATCGCCACCGGAGAAGAGTCGTTTCGCCGCCTCTGCCCCCCGGCGGGCTCTCTCCGCGGACCCCCCCCCCCGAAAGTGCCGTTCGGTTGGCCAAATCAAAACAAAAGGAGGGAGAGAGTTGAAGCAAGGGATTAAGTTGTGTAAAATGTAGCTAGCGTAAAAGAGACGGGGGTGTGGGGGAGGGGGGGCAGCGGGAGTTAATCCTCGAACTTGCTGGCTGATATGCAGCCGAGTGGCTCTTATTACCTGAGGGCGAGGGAGCAAGCACTTGGCAAGAAGCCCCCCACCCCCACCCCACCCTCAGCAACCCCACCCCTAGTGTGGCTCCGTCCGCGTCCAAAGAACAGCTGATTACACCCGGCGATATCCGAACCAAAATATGATTTTTTTTTCCCAATCTCTCCGTCGGACAACAAAAATTGCGTTAAACACAAAACGGCAGGAGAAACGTGTTTTCAGCGTTCCCTTCGGCATCCGATAGGCTTTTGATATCACTCAGAAGGCAGGAAATTTACAGGTTGACTTCAAGCCCACCCACTCCATGGCAGAAGAGAAAGCTTTGTTTGAAGGAGGCGGCGTCGGGTTAAGTCATCGGTTTGCATCTTGGAGCTCAGTCACTATTTCGCCATTTTCATTCCAATCTCATTCGCCGCTTGGTTCGGATGACTTTCTCACCAGTGGCAAAATTCATTCTTCACCGGGTTAAGTTAACCTGCTCCAGTCCAATCCACACTTAAAATGACTTCATAACGGTAATGGAACGGGAACAACGTGAATTGTAACACCTTGGATAAGAACCAAGAGAGGATTTGAAACATCCTGTTGGAATTCACGGCGCGTGACACTGACTGCGATGCAATGACATCATGCTAGCTGATATCACAAGCAAGATCATGGTTCAGCATTCTAAATCACACGACGGCAACTGACCTAAATCGCCTGTTTAAAAACACGGCGAAAGAGTTGCCTCAGCAACACGCTCAGCCGGCCGGATGCAACCTGAGACAGGTGTCCCCATCCCCCCACCTTGAACACACAAACGCGCAAGTACACACAATGTGTGCTCGCATTCAGCACAAGTCACTGTTGCCGCTCTGCAACATTCGACTCGATGGCAAGCAAATTAATTAAGCTTGCTCAGAGATAAAGGCGCACTGTCAAGCCAAAGTGTAACACAACGGGTTTAATGATAGCTCCATTGTGGGAATGTCAAGGAGGACCCACTGATTAACAGTGGGGGGAGGGGGGGGGTGACAGGCAAGTACAGTAGGGAACGATTCCTCTGCTACGTCAGTCTTCCTGAAGAAACGTGTTCCCAGAACTGGCTCGCATCCCTCATCTCACACGCCGACCTCCCGTACAGACAGCCTCACGGAGACGTTTACAAAATGCCTCAGTTCTCTGTCATTGTTACTCTCAAGCAAGATAATTTGCCATTTTGAAGGCTTTCCTGTACTAAAAAAAAAAACATCACCAAATTTTGCAGGTGTACACTTCCTGGTGGGAATGTATATTTGCGATGGGGCATGGGTTAATCAAATTTTTTTTTATAGATTTTATTTATTTTTTGATCGGAAAGCACCATTTTTATTTGTAGTGACAAACCAGGTCAATTTCCTTAGAAAACGAAGGCCCTGACGCCAGTTTTACTCGGCAATGACGTTTTTTTTAAAGCCGTATCTATCACAAGCAGAGACCCACCAAAATTCTCAAGAACATGGCTTAATATCGCTCTCCAAATTAAAAAGATCCAGCCCCAAAAGCCACTATCACTTTACGACATGATGGTTGGTATTTGCATCATTTTGAGACCCACAAAAAAAAGTCTCAGAAACTCACAGCAAAAGTCATTTTGGTGTCATTTTGGCCATCCTGGAGATTTTATCCGACCGCAACCAGATTTGAACGACAGTATGTATACAATACGGAGTTTTCGTGTTGATGGAAGGAAGTCCAAAGATCCGATTTGGAATTCGCTCAAAAAGCTTTTTTTGTTTTTTTTGGCAGATGACGTCTAATGCGGGTGGAACATGGTGACATAGTTTCAGGATTATTTCAAGGATACACCATTAAAAAGTTCTTGCGAGGGACCGTTTCTTGCATTTGTAAATATTTTTGCAATTGTTGCACCATTCAGTTGCAGGCACTAGAAAGGGAGCGTGGAGAAGTGTGTGTGTGGGGGGGGGGGGCACACACACACGCAACACACTGTGCCGCCGTCAGGAGTCATGGGATTGATGTGGCACAAGTGGGACACGGCCGGGGACAATTCCCAGGATCCATCTTGATCTCGCACACTGACAGACGAGCTACAGCTGCGGCCGCGTCAGCGCTAATGTGTATCGCGAATGTCTGCGCTCGGGAATCCGGAGTCGGGCTCTGTCAGCTGTTCAAGAAAAGTAAACTATTAGTGGCGGGAGAGGGCAATTATTCCAGTGAAGAATTAGAACCACTTCTAATTGCTGTGAGTTTGGGCAATGATTACATGCTGGCTAATGCTCTGACAGACCCCCTCGCTTGGCTGGCTCCCAACGCCGCCAAAATGCTTGCTGGATGCCTTTCGGTTCTACCGCATAATCGCGGGGGCACGTGTGGGTGGCTGCCATGTGGATCTGTGATTAAACTTCCATTGAAGCGTGGTTTTCCATGCTTGTGTGCAGTTTTCCTGCTTACATTCATGCGGCGGCTATGTATGTGTGTGTGTGTGTGTGTGTGTGTGTGTGTGTGTGTGTGTGTGTGTGTGTTATTCTGTGTGGTAACTGCGCCTCGCGTGTTCCTCAATTGCATTATCGCAATCCGGAGCAAATGTCTCCGCCGCATTATGGGACGAGTGCGTGTTTTGCTCGGTTTTGCACGTGTTACATGAACGGGCGCGTGTCGCCACAGGAAAGAGCGTTGCAAAGCGTTTCGCATGTGGTGGAAAAAAGGAAAGAGGGAGGCGGCTGAGAGGGCAGCATGTGGGGGTGGGACAGGGCACTGATGCAGGTGCCGAATTCTGCCACAGCCTACGGCGTGTTGTATTCCATCCCAAACGCTACATGCTTATAACACGGATTAAACGCTTTATCGGAACACCGCAGGCAGATAAAAGTTGAGGGAAATTTCAACCACGCTTGCCACAGTTTAGTCCTGCTCACCATGCAAAACCAAGGCCTTGCTCTGGTTTTCGAGAGAGACGTTGGCGGGCTAGCTTACAATGACGACCGCTATCAAACATAACGTCGCAGTAGCTCGGCAGTCAAGACTCAAAGCCGCTTTGGCTCCTGTCGCCGTTGTAATCGCGATCCATTCTTCCGCTGCTTGTCCTCATCCGGGTCAGCATCCCAGAAAGGGTTGCGTTTGACCTGTAACCTGTTGCAACCTGTTCCTGGGTGTGCATACGTCTGCCAACTGGGCCATTTCCCCTGATGTCGCATGCAATGGCAGTTTCGGGTCCGCATCTTCTGTTTCTACACGAGGTACAGGAGGTTAGACGGGGCAGAAATCATGTGCGCTGTTTTGCTGCTGATTGCCTCCGAGGGTGAGTCATGGGTCTGAGGTAGTCGGAGTGTTTAAAGGACTACCCGGGGGGAATTAGACAAGAGCTTTACGAGGCCTCTCCGGAAGGGAGGACTTGCTTCATATTATTTACCGAGACAGCAGAGATTATTTCGAAAAGCAGTTCCAGATCATGACGTTGCCGCCACCACCTTTGACAGTGGGGACTGTGTGTTCCGAGTGATGTTTAGTGATACGATTGTGCCCCACTTGGTGTGGATTCTCCTGAAATGTGGCAAAAGGTAATAAATAAGTTCAAGGGGGCAATCCACTATGTGCGATGCTTTTAAAAAATATATAACCTTAAAAAGGCCGGCCCGGTGGTCTCAGTGCAGAGGGACCGGGTTTAATTCCAGCTCCGGCCTCCCCGTGTGGAATTTGCATGTTCTATCCGGGCCTGCGTGGGTTTTCTCCGGGTACTCCGGTTTCCTCCCACATTCCGAAAACATGCACGGCAGGCTGATTGAACACTCCAAATTGTCCCGAGGTGTGAGTGCGAGCACGGATGGTTGTTCGTCTCTGTGTGCCCCGCAATTGGCTGGCCACCGGTTCAGGATGTCCCCCGCGACCCTTGTGAGGATAAAGCGGATCGGGAAATGGATGGATGGATAACCTTATAAAGCGGAGTGTCGATTCTTGCTGTTATTTTAGAAATGCGATCGGGGAGAATGGCATTGTATTAACACCGTTCCTGCTCTCAGTTTGTATCCCCATTTGACAGATCTCCTTTCAAAAAGTGGAGCTGCTTTGAGGATCGATACGGCCACGCGGTCTACAGTACACGCGCGCGCACTTTTTACGTCTCATCTGTCATTCGGAAGAGTTTTCCCCCCCGTCTCTGTGGGTTCTCTTTCCAAGCGAGCAGATGGAGAACATTCAGAATGAAAGCAGATCCTAAGTCCTTTTGGACCCCCATCAATCCGCCTCAGATTGTCCTGTGAGGGGGCTCGAGTTTCCAAAGACCGAGTGAGGCTTGATAGCTCCCCTCCAAGTAGGCCGTAGTTACCGCCTGCCAGTCGAGCGATTGCACTTTTAACGCGCACAACAGCGCTACTTTACTTTGCCTAACTCCGCGAGGTGTAGTGGATCGTTGCACTCCCGGCAAATCAACAAAAAGTGCTCGTCCCCACAACGCTCAACCCTGATTGCCGCGATTTTCAGTGTACCTGTCGAGGTTGCCAATAGTCCTCCAACCGCCCTTCACTCTGCCTTTTTTTTTTCCCTGTGACAGAAGACACGGGACATAATTGAGCACATGTGCCGCTTTGAAAAGCCACATTTAAGGGATTTTGCAGGACGCACTTCTGTGCCAGTCAGCCAGGCCAAACGCCACATTTGCGAACAGCAAAGCTATACCGGCGCACCATCTGGACAACGATTGCGCGCAGGCGCTCGTTGGTTTGTGTGTGTGTGCGCACAAAGTTGTGTGTCTGCATGAGAGAGAAGATTAAGCCTTCCAAGGGAGACCTCATACTGCCCCTGCCTCTGTCTACTGATTTATGGGTTTGGGTAGGAAATCGCTCATTTGTCACTTCTCATCTCTTTTTTTCCTCATCACCCCCCTCCTGCTTTTTTTTTCTCCCCCTTGCTTGCACTCGCAATGGTCGCCCAAATTTTTCAGCCTTTCCAGAGAAAAGGAGCAGTCGCAGCCGGGGAGAAGGCAAGTTCTTTCTACCGAAAAAACGATTGGACACGTTTGAGTAGAAATGCACACATTTTCGATGAGAACGATAGATATCTTTCTGCTGGTTTGAGCAAAATTGTTGGAACTAAAAAAAGAAAAACATGAGGATGAAATGCTGTTAGTTTTGGATTGTTAGTATTTCCAGTATTCAGAAAGAAAGCTATCGGAGGATCTCTGTTAATTAATCTGGCGACTACCGTATTTTTCGGATTATACGTCGCTCCCGAATAAGTCGCACCAGCCAAAAAATTAAGAAGGAAAAAACATATAAGTCGCACTGGAGTATAAGTCACATTTTTGGGGGAAATTTATTTGATAAAATCCAACACCAAAAACATACGTGTCATCTTGAAAGGCAATTTAAAATAAAAATAAAATAGGGAACAACAGGCTGAATAAGTGTACGGTATACTAACGTTACATGACTGACATGCCTGGTAATGTCAGTCACGACGTAACATATTAAGAGTTATTCAGATAACTCTAGCATAAAGAACATGCTAACAAGTTTACCAAACTATCAGTTTCACGCCAAATCACTAAATCCAATGAACTCTTCATCTTGGGTGTCACTTTTAAACAACTCCCCCGACTCGGGAGGTCGACGATGCGCCGTTTCCTTACGTCAGACTCGTCGTCGATTTATCAACACAGACCGACAGCGCCCTCTTGTGGTTTAATGTGAAAATAACACGTGAAATGACAATCATGTGTTAATAATTTCACACATAAGTCGCTCCAGAGTATATAAGTCGCACTCAAACTATGAAAAAAATTGTGACTTATAGTCCGGAAAATACGCTACTCGTGGGATGAGACTGGGTGATTCCCTTTTCACACTGCACTGCTGCCAGTGCTGGTTTGGTACTGGTGTTTGTGGCGTTAGCCTCCCACTGGCAGAAAGCCAACCCTGAGATCCAGCATTGCGTCACCAGCGTAATGTTCGAACGTCGCCGTATGAATCTGTGCTTAGCAAGTGACTAGCACTTGCGATTGCTGTCAAATGGCGTTTGAATAGCACCATGAACCTCAGGGATGGAATAAGAGCCGTTCATCTGAACAGAAATGAGTTTTATCAAAAATTGAAGAACTGGCGCTCATTTTGGCTCGATTGCTGAACCAGGCCTGGTACCAGCCCGGTGCAAAAGTGTTATCGGTTCTCCCTGAATCTTTAGTCTTGGATTTGTGGAGGGGCCTTTTCCGCTCTGCCATGACTGTTCTGTTTCCCAATACACAAAATGTGGTCCGGCCATCCATTTCCTGTATCGCTTAGTCTTTTCAGGGTGATGACAGAGGCCTGGAGCCTTGTCCAAATGACAAAGGGTGAAAAAGGTGGACGCCACCCTGGACTGGTTCGTCAATCACGCAGAGCAATTGGGAGAGAGTGGAATCAGATATGGGATTCCACCAATGGCTCAAAGCAAGATCCATCAAGGCAAGACTGGGTTGATAACGCTAACCACAACCTTATCAGTCCCCCCTTGGGGATGAAGTCGAAAAGTTATGGTGATCTCTGACATCTGGAAAATTCCACAGACCTACTACAAAAACAGCGTCAAACACAGTAGTTTTTTTTTTCCTTCCGTCTTCATTTCATTCGAATAACCCCGTGCTGTAATACTCAAGAGTCTATGCGCTGTATATAGCTCTGCCGCTAATAGCTGGTCGTCAATACATTAGTACGCAGAGGTCCTGGCGAGGTCAGCGGCAGTCGAGAGCCTAATGTGCATGATTGTGCACTCCTGGTGTGTTTATGTGTCTCCGTGCACCTTACTCGCTCAGGTGCTGGCCATAAATCTGCATCAGTCTTCCCAGTCCTGCTGAGGGCACGCCAGGGGCGACTGGGGTTTCACCTCCTTCAAAGCCAAGAGGGGGGAGGGGGGGGGGTGGAGTGGGCAAGTGAGAGATAAATCAGGGAGGGGGCGCTTCATGAAAGCTCAGAAGGCTCAGATAATTAGGGGACTGGCTGATAGAAATCAAGCTCTTTCTCAAAGAAGTCAATTAACCTGCTTCCCTTCGTGCCCTAATTATGCCGCGCCGATGGTTCTTTACAGTCATGCTTAGCCTAGTATGCACATTCATGCTGTGGCAGGTTCCACCTGTGTGGCTTGAAATTATTATTATTTTTTTTTTTTTGGTTCATTAATCATCCCATGTTCCCTCCCAAGTTCCAGAAACATCGCACGGCGGCCGTAAGCAGAAATGCCTGCAAACAGCTGCTGACCTTCCAAACTTGATGAGTGGGGTGGAAAAAAAACGGCAAATAGCCATCCGTATAGACCAGGGGTCGGCAACCCAAAATGTTGAAAGAGCCATATAAGACAAAAAAGAACAAAAAACAAATATGTCGGGAGCCGCAAAAAAATAAAAGCCTTCTCTAAAACTTACAATGAAGGAAGCACATGCTGTATGTATGTAGGAGACTGAACTGTCTCAGAATTGTTTATGTTATTCATTCCTTTGTCGTGTGTTCACAAACGCCCCCATAGAATTTATTTTGTGATTTTCTCGCTTGATTTTTTGTTTTGGTGCATTATTTTCGTTTTTCTTAGTGTCAGTGAAGTCATCATGAATTTCCGTTTTCAGAGGCTGTCTTTGAACGCCTCTCGAGTTGAACGAGAAGAGAGAAGGCACGGAGTCGGACGCAGACGTGTGTCTGTGTTTGTCGAGACTGTTAAAAGCATAAATAAAGTGTACGTTTTAAAAAAACCAACACCACAGCTCTCCTTTTTCGGAGCTGCAACATGTATCTATATCTATTTGAGCTATATTAGCCTACTATCAAAATCTTTTTCCATATTCAAACATTTTTTATAAAGCTCCAGGGAGCCACTAGATGTCGCTAAAGAGCCGCATGCGGCTCTGGAGCCGCGTGTTGCCGACCCCCGGTATAGACAAAGAGTCATACCTCTCTAGCATGATTGTCTTTCATCACAGAAAAACATTCACAGGAACAAAAATTAGGAACAGGCTCCCAAAGATGAGACAACCAGAATTTGTCCAAAAGTTCCTAGTTCACCCGACAGGCAGAAATTTCATACCGGTCAGTCTTCTCCTGGTCATTAGCGCACGAGAGGCTACAGTTGATGTCTGTGGTCAGGGTGAACAAGCAATGTTGTAGAATGTCAACATGACCAGGCGGCCTATTTCACAGCACCCGCTGTTGACATAACTGCTCTCTTATCTGGGGAGCGCAAAGCCCGACCCCACAATTGAAAACGGTGCCAGAACAAATACTGTAAGACAAACCAACACGCACATAACGCACACCACAAGGGAATGTGTCTAATGGCATTACAAAGCTGTTGGCGACATCGGTGTGGCTCTTAAAAAAAAAAAAATGCAATCGGGCCAGGTTGAGCACGGGCCTTGCACGTGCTCATACTGTGAGCGTCTCAAATGAATGGAGTGTTTAGGGTCTCGGTAATCTGGGTGAAGGTCCCACTGCGCTCAGTCTGGAAAGCGATGAGACAGGAGAGAGTACGGAAAAGTGGCACTGGTTCAAGTACCTGTGTCAAATGCTTATATTTCAGTGTCAAAACATGTCAGCCGACGCGCTTGTACTCATCGCCCTGGTAGTAACTCTTTATTCATCTCTTCTGTTCCTCTTCATCTTCCTCTTCCTCCTCTCTCTCCACCATCGTGGCCTCTGGCTGCATTGTTTGCATTGTGATAACCTGTTGAAAGCTGCTGGCGCTTACTGCAAATATGCTTCCTCCCTCTAGCTCCATCTCCATAGCTTTTTTTTTTCTTCAACATGTACAGGCCAGGCATCCCATAGGCCCAAAGGCTTTGTAACGTGTACAATTGCGCCGGGGCCAGATCTCCAGCCGCTAAAACTGAATGCTCCAGAGATCATGCCATTTTGAAATTTGCACTTGAACGTCACACAAAACTGGCACAAGAGCTCCCTTCAGCCTTTATATCAAAGTCATTCAACACTTTGTGAGAGTTAACGTTGTAGTTTGTGGTGTGATTTAATTTTAGATTCGATTGCTAATGTGGTGGACCGGCTTATTGTCGGTCTCCCACCGCACACTTGACGAATGAATCTTTATGAACAAGCAATGGAAGCAAGCAGCTGCAAACAGATGCTGCAAGACCCCCCCCCCCCTCGCTACTGTGAGGAAGAAGGAGGTGCAGAACATTGGACTGATCAAAAAAGATGATGACTGAAATGGTAGCTGTGCAGCCGACTGGCTCTACATACTAACCACGTGCGGTTGGTCATGATCCCTGTTCCTAACTTGGACGCCACCATTGTCCCGATCTTGGCCGTTAAAGCGCAAATCAGTCTAACCAGCTACGGCTCTTTTTACGACGTCTCCCTGACTTGAGGTTTAAAGTCATCTGTGACGCTGACCTCTTTTATCTGTAAGAACGGAACGGCCGCTCATTTTATACCAACATCCTCGTCCAATACGCTCCTGCAGATGTCACGCTTGGGCGAGCTACGCTTTTGCTCGGCCCCCACATTGCCGGCTGAATGTTTTTCCTTTTTCAAAAAGAATTTTATAGTCTGATTTGGATGACCTTGTATGCACTTCGAGCGTAGGCAGCGTCAGTGGGAATAATGCGCCGGCTTTTCTGGAGTACTTTCCCAGAAAGAGATGCACAAGTGCTCCTCACAAGGTAACTCGACGCGTGATGTGGCCTTGGCGATGCGGCACCTCCTCTCCTTTTGTCTGAAGCTTATCAAGAAGCAAGAGGAGTGAAATATTTCGCTTTTGTTCTCCGCGTGAACTCAAATTACACCGAGGGCATCTGCAAGTCCTTGGGCTGGCTGCTCGACGGCTTTTAGCTCGCTTTTATCTCCTTTGTTCCGTCTCTGCGCCTCGACAGGTCGCATCAGATGGAGAGAAGCCAGGGCTTTCTTTTCTCTTGCACATACACTCGCAGACTTGATCATATTAAGGGCAAATGGGGACAGAACGTGAAAGTGTGGACTTCAAATGAGTCCCAAATGTCCAGCTAAGATGCTGATTTATGGTTGGGGGGACAGGGAGTTGAATGTTTGACTCCCTTAAAAAAAAACGGTTCATTATTCTCGCAGGGAAAACCGATGGACAAACAAAAGCGGCTCAAACCGCATGTCGGGAAAGTGCTTAAAAACACCAACATATGACCAAAGAAGGTGGCTTTGAAGCACATACTTGATGGGAGCTGAGGGAAGACATCAAGGTAAAGAGGAAGTGAGAATATGCCTTGAACAGTAGGAGGGGGATGATGAAAAAGGAAAGAGGGGATGAAAGCGAAAAGACGGTCCAGAAACCTGCCGATGAATCTCGATACCGGCCGATTTATGTTGCGTTGTTGTCCGTCAAGCCTTCAGCAATATGACAGCGGCGGGGTTTGACTGTGCATTTATCTCACTGTTGACTAAGCAAGCCGACTTCCGAGATTGACAGAAGCCGCGAGATTGTGGCGCAAGGGTACCGTCCACCCGCAGCCGCGCTCTGCTTTTACAAAAGCAGATCCATCGAGCAGAGAGGGAGGCCAGACCACCTAGGACGCCGCCGTCAAAGAGCCGCTTTGATGTGGTACGAGCATATGTGCGGCGCGAGGGAGCGATCTCTGAACCCCCCCGCCCCACTCAAATCCTTTTTTTTTTTCACTGCCTCCCGTACGCCATCATTACGTCTCATCGCTACGGAAAGACCGCGCCAACGTGGAATAGTGGAGTCGTATGATCACCCCCTGCGAAGGGAGAGTACGTCCACCTGGCCGCGTAAAACGGATTCAGTCCTAACCGAAAGCCGAAAGATACACGCGGTCGCTTTTGCGAACGATATTTCCAGTGCAACAAGAGAACAATGACACCAGTCCAAAAACATTTCTGACAACCCCCTCAATCGCAGCGTTTTGCTGGATTTTGACTGATCTTGCAAGGCCCACGGAATATTTGGTTCTAATGCTATATAAACATGGCGCCTACCAAAATAAAGTTTCGACTCTCTTGTTCCATTCTTCAGCAATCGACATTACAAAATGGCTAAGTTTCATGGAAATAGCGATTCCTAGGCAAAAAACGGAGAAAAAGAGCTTTTTGTAAAAGCATCCATTTCAAGCACGTGAGGCACCACTGCCACCTACTGGTCGCTTTTTTTACATCATTTACAATGCAAATGGCTTATTCTCATTCGCAGATTGCATCAGACCCTCCTCTCTATGACGCAAAAAAAAGACAGACGTTGTACGTCCTTGGTAGGCGGGGCTTAATTTTAAAAAGACGTACAAGTACATCTTGTGGAATGAATGCGTTAATGTCAGTCGTGGCGTTTAATGGTTGCTAAATGATGCTACGAAGAATGTTAGCAATGTGTTCTGTGTATCACCTGGCGAGGCAAGCGGAAACATTCACTTCGAACGTGAATTTGATTCTGCAGATATGTTTTAATGTGTGCCAAACGCAAGGTTTAGTGCCTTGCCATCGGACCACTGGAGTCTCTTTATAACATTGCATTTTGGACTCGAGGCTACAATGTTGTCTTTCTTGTTGACAAAATGCTCCGGGCGGGGTGTTTGTGACTTCGCCCCAACGAGTGTGCATTTCATCCCAGCCAAGCGTTCAAGAGGGGAGTCGCTGCGCTTGCCGCATTACACCAATAAAAAGATTTGTGGTCTGTGTGACACAATTGTAGCCGGGCTGATTTGAGCCCCGAAGCCAAATGCAGTGCGTTAGGAAGCAGGCTGATAGCTCTGGAGAGAGCGTGAGCTGAGAAATCCCTTTTTTGAATCGGCTCTCGGATAACTTTTTGGGAGGGGGGGGCGGGGCCTTTATCTGAAGGCCCTGACAATGTAGGCTCATGCATGCTTGATTAGCTGTGTGTGTGTGTGTGTGTGTGTGTGTGTGTGTGTGTGTGTGTGTGTGTGTGTGTGTGTGGATGAAAAACAGAGTGAGAGAAGTCTTGCACGTCAGTGAACAGTCTGAAGGGTGAAGGACTCCCCCGGTGTTTGTGCGGCCCCGGAGGATTCCTCCCCGCTTCCTCTCTGAACACTCACCCCGACTACAATGCTGGGAAGAAATGTGTCATTAACAGGGGGGGGGGGGAACCAAAATAATGTTTATGGGCTCAAGCAGCTCTGAAATCATTTTCCATATCAGTGCAACTGCATTGGCCCTGTGGGGGAGTAAATCAGATTTTCTCCTCCCTGCGCCAATAGGAAACATCATGGGAAAGAAAACAGATTGGATTGTTTGAGCGATGCCCTGGCGCAGCTGTGGGCGTCTTTATGTTTGGGTGTCTTGCTCTGTGAGTGTGTGTGTGTGTGTGTGTGTGTGTGTGTGTGTGTGTGTGTGTGTGTGTGTAGGGGGAAGAGGAAGAAAGAAATCACAATTTTAAAAGCGGATGTTTAGCATGCGTGCGTGAGATGGATGAGCTCCACTACGATAATGGTGATTTTATGCCTCGGGAATAATGATCCGGAACGTAGGAAAGGGCTCTAAAAGCGTCTCACGTTACAATAGGTCAGTTAACAAGCTCGCTCGACAAACGTTTGGACAGGTAGAAAATGGCTTTCCTTGAGGAGGTATGGAACTGCTCTGAATACAAAGAGCGATATGAGACAACCGGACCTTGCAAGCCAGACTTCTTGTATATTATCTTAACCAAGAGACAGACACTTTAGATTTGGCTTTAATAGCCGGTGCAGGGGTGGCTTCAGAAAGTAGAATGGAACTAAGGTGCTTAGAGAGTCAACAGTCTGTAATGAGCGTTGACCAAAAGTACGGCACCCAGGTCTGGTTTAATATCTACTTCCTGTGACATCATAAACATTCTCATGAAGGCACCGTTACACGGCTCTCTGTGGAGACCTTGCTTTTCTTGCTTGAGCTATTAAACCAAATCTGTGCGGTGGGTGTGGGAAATGTGAGTGTACGAGTGTGGGTGGGTGGGGTAAAAAAAAAAAAAAAAAAAAAGAGGAGGTAATGGGCCTTGTCCTGGTCTCATCCTGTTGCTGTTTCGAATCTGTCCTCCCACTCCCTTCTCTGTCCCAGCATGGAATGTCTACTTGTTCTCTTCAGTTGAGGCCGGTGACTCAACGCATGACGATTATTTTCTCATGGACTCGGCACCGTCACAAAGAGACAAGCTAAAACTGCACTCACCTTCAAAAAAATAAAATCACTTTGCAATAGGAACCGGGTCTACAACAATCCTGGCGTACTGACTTGGCAGCGTATGATACTGACAGGAATTACAGTCCACGGTATTCCGCACAATTAAAGGTTCTGGGTTTGAGTCTCATCTCGGACCATTCTGCATGGAATTGCGAGTTTTCTCCCACAGCCTGAAACCCCAAAACTGAATAGCCCCAAAGGTGTAAATCTGATCTCGCTCTTGTCATGCCAGAGGTATGCTGGGATAGGCTCCAGCTCTCGTGCGACCTCGGACATGATAAGCAACATAGAAAAGCCGTTTCCTCTCGAGCAGACCGGCGAAAGAAACATCCTCTGAAAACAAAAAACAAAATCAGAACTCATCCAGCTCCAGAAACTTTTGTACGAGTTGGAAAAAAACCTCCCCAGCTTTAAGAATGCTTCTTTCTGGCAAAATAGAGGCCAAATCTATTTTTCCATGCTTACTCCATCCTAACTTCCAACCTATTTTCCTTCTTGCTACCATGGCAAGGACATATCTTGCCCTTGTCTTTTCGATACGACGGTTCAGCGCAACCTTTTGAGGCATTCTTCACTTTTATATGGATGATGCTTCAGGTAGAGGTGGAGAGAGAAAAAAAAAACAATCTCATCATGCCTTTTGCTTGCCATTCATCACAAGAGAGTAGCTGACTGAGGAACGCGCCACTCCCCATAAGTCCCTGACACCACTATCTACGCTCTGCTCTCCCCCTTCGCCATCATCTGGATGCCCCCCCCCTCGCCCCCACCATAGGACAGAAAATCTCACTCACTTTCCTACACCTTCTATTCTCCCAATTGTTTCTCCTGTTTCTTCTCCACCCCCACACACACGCTGACCACATCCACTAGACTCAGTCGACAGGCATGC